>NC_081569.1:100128009-100276069 GCF_022355385.1 Mustela nigripes
AGAAGAAGAAGAAGAAGAAGAAGAAGAAGAAGAAGAAGAAGAAGAAGAAGGAGAAGGAGAAGGAGAAGGAGAAGGAGAAGGAGAAGGACAAGAAGAATCTCAAGTCAATAACCTAACTATTCTCTTAAGAAATTGGAAAAACAAGGGATGCCTGGGTGGCTCAGTAGGTTAAGTCTCTGCCTTTGGCTTGGATCATGGTCTCAGGGTCCTGGGATTGAGCCCCACATCGGGCTCTCTGCTTAGCGGGGAGCCTGCTTTTCCCTTTCTCTCTGCCTACCTCTCTGCCTACTTGTGATCTCTGTCCGTCAAATAAATAAAATCTTAAAAAAAAAAAAGAAATTGGAAAAACAAAAGTAAACTAAACCTAAAGCGAGTAAAAGGAAGCAAATAAAGTTTTGAATGGAAATAAGTAAAACAGAATGGAAAAACAGTAGAAAAATCAAGGAAGCCAACAGTTAGACTTGGCCTACAAAATTAATAAAAATTTAGATAGATGGACTAAGAAAAAGAAGAGAGAAGATTCAAATTACTAAAATTAAGAATAAAAGAGAGAAATCACTACTCACCTTACAAAAATGACAAGGATTACAAGGAATACTATGAATTATAAAATACCAACAAATTAGGTCATTGAGATGAAATGGACAAATTCCCTGAAAGACGCAAATTACTGAAACTACCTCAAGAAGAAATAGAAATTTCAATAAACTTATTAAAAGTAAAGAGATTTAATTAATAATAAAACAACTTTCCACAAAGAAAAGTCCAGAACCAGATGGCTACACTGGTGAATTCTAGCAAATATTTAAATGATTAACACCCATCACCCACGAACCCTTCCAAAAAGTAGAAGAGAAACGAATACTTCTTAACTTATTCTATGAGATAAGCATTACAGAACAAACCAGATAAAGATACCACAAGAAAAGAAAACTGCTTGTGAATATAGATGTAAAAGGTCAGGAACAGGACAAGAATGTCCACTCTCATCACTTCTATTTAACATTGTACTGGAGGGTAATTAAGCAAGAAAGAGTAATAAAAGGTATTCAGATGATACAAGAATGGTAAAACTATTTCTATTTGTAGACAATATGGTCTTGTATATAGATAATCCTAAGGAATCCACTTAAAAAGAAAAAAGAAGACTAGCAGAAATAATGAAGTTTCACAAAATTGCAGGCTGTAAGATCAATATACAAAGCCAATTGTATTTCTGTACATTAACAATAAACATTCTAAAAATAAGAGTAAGAAAATATTTTAATTTATAATAGCATCAAAAGAAGAAAATACTTTGGTATAAATTTAACAAGAAGGTGCAAAGTTTGTCCACTGAAAACTATAAAACATGTTGAAAGAAATTAAAGAAGATGGAATAAATGGGAAGACATCCGATAATCATAGATTAGAATATTCAATATTGTCAGTATGACAGTATTTCCTCAAATGGGTTCCAGATTCAATGCAATCCTATCAAAAGTTCAGATGGGTCTTTTTTTTTTTTATTTTTTAAATAAATTGATAAGCTGATTCTAAAATTTGTATGGAAATACAAGAGAATCAGAATAGCCAAAACAATCTTGAAAAAGAGGAGCAAAGTTAGAGAACTCACAAATCATAATTTCAAAACTTACTATAAAGTACAGTAATTTAGACAGTGTGGTACCGGTGTAAGGATAGACACATATGGAATTGAGAGTCTAGAAATATGCCCTTCCATTTATAGTCAATTGATCCTTGACAAGGTGCCAAGACAATTTGATAGGGGGGAAAAAAACCCCAGTTTTAAAATATGACACAAAGAACACAAAGAACTGAAGAAGAAGATGAAGAAAAATATGGATAAATTAAATTACATTAAGGTTAAAAACATTTTTGTTACAAGCAATACTATCAAGAAAATAAGACATCCCACAGACAGGGAGAAAATATTTATAATATAAAGAAACACTGGAGTAGTGTAATTGCTTGTTTGCTTATTAGTATCCCTGGCTGGACTTTGGCTCTAGGAGGGCAGAGGCCATTATAATACTAACACCTACAACAGGTCTGATATGGTATGGATAGTCATTAGGTAATTGTCAAATAAGTGAATAAATGATGTGAGAACTGGGAGAGTAAATAATGACTCAAGACTGCAAGCTTAGGGAACAAGGAGGTAATGGAAAAGTTGGGTACCGGCATCTATTTGTGGGAGAAAATGATGAACATCCACAAGCTAATTTCAGACAACAGGTGGGTTCTCTGAGGCAGTACCCAGCCCTCCATGCCTCCTGTTTAGCACTGACTCTGATGTGGGAAATGGCCCAGTCCTGCTTACATTACCTATGTACTCCCGAGGACTCAGATATATGTTTTCCCCAAAGACAGCGTATAATTTTGAGAATTGTGATCATTTTTTCCATGTTCTTTTGAAGGCTGTGAAATAATTTTAGATGCAATAGTAATTCTAGGTCCCTGCTTACTCTTGACCTTTGAAGTTTGATTCAAAACATCACACACCTCCCAGCCCAGATGTTGGCAAGTTAATGATATATTGCTACAGGAAAAAACTTGGTCCTGTTTGCATAAGCAGCTGGAAATCTTTGGTAATGTTATCTTACCTCGATTTTCTTTTTTGAGAATAAAACTGAAATATAGTTCCGTTAGTATAAAGGCAAAAGATAAAGAACTAGGAAAAATAATGAAATTTCCTAGCATTTACGGTATGGGGCATTGTCATGCAATTTTCGTGAGACCTCATCACACCCATAGCACCTCTTCCAGCCCAAGAATAAAGAGGATAATTTCCAGCTAAGTGCATCCGAAGGCTTTTTTTAGAGCTCGAGTTCCTCTAACCCATTTCCTACATCCAGTCTTCATCCTTGGTTTCTAAATGATAGGATTCACACAGAAATAATTACCAAACCCGTCCCACTAACCACTCATAAAAACGCTTTTTTTTTTTTTTTAACTGGCACAATTGACTTTAAGAATAATGTCTTTATAGGTAAGCAGTCAACACATCTAGCCAATGCCTTTTGATAGATCTCCTAGTATAATGTGAGTCATAGTGATGTGTGTATATATCTTGAGATTTTCTACTGGGTGGTAAGCGTATTGAGGATATGGGACAGATATCCTTGTGGGCCCTTAATACGATGTTTTACATTAACTAAGTGCTTACTAAGTATCTGTGATCTGGATAAATTTATCTGTAGCACCTTTCTGGTGCTGGTTAGCTGGTTAGTGTGCAGTGCTGAGCATGGACAGCTCAGCGAATACTAGTGAATCAAATGTAATGACATTGTCTCCTAACACTTACCTAATATTTATTTTTCTGGGGAAGGACAGCTAAATGCGCCCCAGAGAGTCCTAGGCAGCTTCTCCTGTCCTCTTAGGCTTGCATGTTGTCTTTAGGCGTTGGACAAGGCTGGGCCTAGAAGTATTATTATTTTTCTGAGTCAGTGCAGAATCCAGTTTGTTTGCTTGTTTATTGAATAAAGAGATAGAAGTTTTATTAGGTGACAATAGAGAAAAAGCTCTCACGAGTGAGAGGCATCCTGACAGGGCTGCCAGAGGATCTGGTTTGAAGAGGTTTTGAGACGATACCTGAGCTTCTCTGACACGTTGGTGGCACAGTGGAGACCAGAAACCTTCCTAACCAAAGAGCTGACCTCTTGGAAGCCATTACAAACAGGTAGCTTTTTAATGAGCAGACATTTTCTTATGTGAAACTTGGCCTTGATTTTTTTTTTTTTTTTTTTTTAGTTTTCTAAGTTGGAAGATTTTTTTTCTGTCCTTTTTTCCTTTTCACTGGTTTCATATGAGGACCTCTGCTTAGAAACCCTCTGTTCTTTTTAATAATAGTTTTCCAGTGAGGTTTCTTCATCCTGGGGAATCCAAAAACCCACACTGTGCTCTATTTAGTGCTCCTGTCATGTCTCCCTTACCTTGTTCAGTGTCAAACTGCAATTACCATGCTGTTTCATTGGGGGTGGGAAGATACCCCTCTTGCTTTCCATAATAGCCTAATGCTTTCTCCTCCGCTCTGTGATCCTGTATGGAGGGCTCCTTCAAACTCAGAGAAGACCTTGCTGATTCTAAAATATATTTCTGTGTGTGTGTGTGTGTTCTCAGTAATGAACTTCCTTTGACTGGAAGTTATTATGAGAAAGACCCCCCTCCCTGGTTATGCCTCAATATTTATAATAAGCTCACAATTTCATCATACTCCAGCTTCTCTATAAAGCAACATAGTGACAAGACATATTGGCACATTGGTGGAATCACTGCCCTAAGCTGAAAATAGGTTCCTGTAATATTGTCTCGCACTCCGTTTCCCAGAAAGTGCCAGAGCAGCAGCCAGTGCAGCAGCCAGCACCTGCAGCGACTGGCTAGTTGCACTCGGCCGCTTTACCTGCCAGATGCCAAGTTCCAGCCTGTTCCAGTAATACCGTCTGGGTGGCAAGCTGGCTTTCTGCTGACATATAAATCTGCCACAGGCCTTTGGAGTGTTTCTGGAAGCCTGGACTGGGGCTGGTTGCTAATCACTCACCTCCAGGGAAGGCGGTGGACTACCCCAGCTGCTTCCCTAGGAAGTAGTAAGCTGTGTGGTAGAATTCTCTTTAAGGGTTGAATACCTGCTTCTTGTGGTGGTTGCTGTGTCTACCTGGACTACCTTGGTTCTTCTCTTGGTGCAGAAATGTCCTCAAACTCAGAGCTGATGCTTCCCTATCTCTGCCTTGTGCTGGGAACAGTTGGAGCCTGAGCCCACCAGCCAAGTGGCTTTGGGAAGGCAGATGGCTCTACTTGGTTTTTGTTACAGAATGAGGCAAAGGGTCCAAACTGGGCCCTGTGAAGGCCTAATCAGCATCAACGGTCTAAATTTTTCATTTGGGTGACAGTGATTTTTCATGCTTAGTAAATACGCCAAAGAAGAAGAATTCCTAGTAACTTCATTTGCAAGGAGGCACTTGTCCAGGCAAGAAATTCCCCTTTAAACAGATGGTAAATGAGGCTGTCTCATAATTTCTATCACTGTTAAAACTTTATGTTGGGAGATTGGGCAGAAAATAATAGGAAATCTAGTTCTTTAGTAGAGAAGTATAAAGCTTTGGAGCACAGTGGCCAGAGTTTGAATCCTGTTTCTATACTTAAAAGAAATAATATAGATAATAATAATCATGATATAACAGAGTAGTAATGTACATAATAATCATAGAATGATACATAAATAATGTAGATAATCAGAATCTTTGAAAGCAGTATATTTGAAGATCAAATGTAAAAATGCATAAAATGCACTTTATCACAACACCTAACAGAAAGTCAATACTATTCAATGCTTAAAGACTATTTTTTTCTGGTTCCTTTGCAAATCCTCAGAATGGATCTATGTCCACATTCTTCAGTGTTCCTGGCAGTTAGCATGGATGGCAGAAGAGTCTTAAGTAAGTTGGTTTGAGGTTGAACTGCTTTGCTTGAGAGGCTGCATAGGCCCATCTTACTATTGTGTAACTTAAATTTTTTAGCTTTGACCTTGATGACAGGTTTGTGTAACATGCTGCAAGTCCCCCTGTAATTATGGTTGGATGAAAAGAATATATGGGATAATGATATGACTTTTCCCCTCCCCTTGCTCAACACTGTGGTATAGAAGGAAGAGGCCTCTTGAAAAAGCACTTTCAGAATGGCAAGAGCATGTGTGTTGGTTTGACTTAGAACACAACATTCTTGGATTCCGCTCCTGGTGCACTTGGTCCAGGCCTCTTGGGCTGAGGTTCACTATAGGAAACAGAATTCAGTGCTGTGTGAGCAAGTGCGATTCATGGCCACTGAAGATTTTGCAGAAATGTTAATGTTTGTGGAGTCCTCTAAAGTTCATATTTTCCATGCATCTGGAAATTCCAGTTACCAAAATTGAATTGTCACTCTTTATAATTTCCATTCCTTTACTTGGTAGCTGGTCTGGGATTGCTCTTAATTAAGGACTCATACCTTCCTTCCGAATTTCTCCTTCACCAATCTTCACTTGCCTAACGAACTGAGAGGTTTCCTGGATTTTTTTGTTGAAATCTGAGAGTTTAAGTATCTGTGCCTTCTCTATCACAGCCTGGTGGTGAGCCAGCCACCATTTCTTGTCCTTTTAGCTACTTCATCAGTGATACTTTTAAGGTCAACTGAAGCCCACATTAGAACTTCTCAATTAATGTGCACACAAATCACTTGGGGTCTTCATTAAATTGCTGGTCCTGGTTTAGGGATCTGGTGTTGGCCTGAGAGTCTGCATCTAGAGCAAGCTTCCTGGTGTGTGCCATGCTACTGGACCATAGATTAAGAACTCTTGTATAACTTCATCTCAAGTTATACACAAACTTCTGTAGGAATTCAAGTCTCCAAACATTTACCGAGACTTTCAGCAAATCTAGCTATTTTTTTTCTTTTGAATCCTCAGGTGGAAGTTTCAGATCATTTTATCTTTTGGCAATCCTAAACACTGAAGATTTATGAAGCCCTACCTTAGCTCTATTTCCTTTGATTAGTTCATCTTATGTTAATATTTATGACCCACTTAGAATTTCAGTCCTTGTATATGTATAGCTGTTGCTGTGACAAGCAATATACATATAAATAGAAATGTACAGTCAGCTGCAGTGACTCTCTTGGAGCTGTTTTGCTTTTGCTGGACTTTGGATTTTGAGTTTCCTTTTGTTGATTTCATCATCAGATTCATGGCCTTGTCAAACTCCGTGATATGTACCACCTATCAGACACCACTGGGGTGTCTGCTGTTGTCTGGCACTTTCCTGGATAACTCTAACCTGCATGAAAATTGCTCCTAATCTTTTTTGTCATCTGCTCCATTGTTTAATAAAACACAAAAGCAAGCTAGGAGTTCTTTGGCCATTTTGTGTGATGGAACAATGAACAAACAAACCCAGAAAACATAGTTTAAAACATCTCTCCACTTTTTCCTTTTGAAAACTAGGAATACATATAAGACAACACAGGAGATGGAAATTTAGGATATACCTATTTGGAACTCAAAAGAGTCATCCAGAGTTTAGCAAACATCAAGTCATCTGGTTAGAAGTGCAAAACATTGGCCATGCTTTCCTGACTCTTCCCCCTTTCCTGGTTGTCTATTCATAATTCCTACTTCATAAGTACTTTACTAAATTATCTAAAATTAATAACTCAAGCATTTGAAAGTAGTTTACTAAATTATTAGGCTGTATGAGATTTTTCTTTTTTCCTGTTTATTACTATAAACTTCTCTTTTATTTTATTTTTTAAAAAGATTTTATTTATTTATTTGACAGACAGAGATCACAAGTAGGCAGAGAGAGAGGAAGGGAAGCAGGCTCCCCACTGAGCAGAGACCCCGATACGGGGCTCATCCCTCTGAGCTGAAGGCAGAGGCTTTAACTCACTGAGCCACCCAGGCACCCCATGTTTGTTTTGGGATGTTTTTTATTTCCCTTTTCATTTCTTATTTGACCCATTTGTTGTTCAGGAGTGTGTTGTTTAATTCCCACACATTTATGAAATTTCCAGTTTTCTTCCTGTTATTGGTTTCTAGTTTCAGATCATTGAGCCTGAAAAGACACTTGGTATGATTTCAGTCTTTTAAAATTTTCCAAGGCTTTTTTTGTGTCCTATCATATGATCTATCCTGGAAAATGTTCTGTGTGCACTTGAGAAGAATGTGTATTCTGCTGCTATTGGATGGAATGTTCTATGTATGTTTATTAGATCCATTTGGTAGAAACTATAATTCAGTGGTACCTGGGTGGCTCAGGTTAAGCATCTGCCTTCAGCTTAGGTCATGATTCCAAGGTTCTGGGATCATGCCCCACGTTGGGCTCTCTACTCAGTGGAGAGCCTGCTTCTCTTCTCCCCTTTACTGCATCCTCTGCTGCCCCCACTCATTCTCTCTCTCTCTCTCTTTCTCAAATAAATAAGCAAAATCTTGAAACAAACAAACAAAAAAGAATAATTCAAGTTCAGTATTTCCTAATGGATTTTCTGTCTGAATGATCTAGCCATTGTTGGAGGTAGAATACTAATATCTTCTACTATTACTGTATTGTTGCCTGTTTCTCCCTTCAGATTTGCTGGTATTTGCCTAGCATTTTTAGGTGCTCCAATGTTGGGTGCATCCTCTTGATAAATTGACCCTTTTGTCATTATGTTACTCTCTTTGTCTCTTGTTATAGTTTTTGATCTAAAGTCTATTTTGTCAAGTGTAAGTACAGCTAACCCTAGCTTCTCCTGCTCTCAAATGTTTCCATTTGAATGGAATATCTTTTTTTTATCCCTTTAGTTTGAGTATGTGTGCTCTTAAAGCTGAAGTGAGTCTCTTACAGACAACATATAGTTGGGTCTTGTGGGATTTTTAAAAAATCCATTCAATCATTCTTTGCCTTTTGATTGAAGAATTTAATTCATTTACATTTAAAGTAATTATTGATATATAGGGACATACTAATGCCATCTTGTTTTTTTGATTTTTTGTAGTTCATTGTTCCTTTCTTCCTCTCTTGCTATATTCCTTTGTGAATCAATGATTTTCTTTAATGGTATGCTTTGATTCCCTTCCCCTTTCTTTATCCTTCATGTATCTACTGTAAGTATTTGTTTTGTGATAACCAGAGGCTTATATGACACATAGCTATAATAGTCTATTTTAAGTTAATAATTTGATCACATACAAAAACTCTATCCTTTCAGTCCCCTACCCATTTTGTTTTTGATATCATAATTTATTTTTATATTTTTATCCATTAATAAATTATTGTAGCTATAGATTTTTAAAAATAATTTTGACTTTTCACCTCAATATTGAGCTTAAGTGATTAATACACCATCATATCAGACTTTGAATTTGACTATATATCTACCAGTGTATTTTATATTTTCATGTGTTATCATGTTACTAATTAGTGTCCTTTTATTTCAGCTTAAAGAACTCTTTTCAGCATTTTTTGGGAGGCAGATCTTGTGGTGATTAACTCCCCCAGGTTTGTTCACTTGGGAAAGTCTTTATTTCTGCTTCATTTTGGAAGGACAACTTTTCTGGGTAAAGCATTCTTGATTGACAGTTCTTTTCTTTCATCCCTTTTCATATATCATTCCACTCTCTTCTGGCCTGCAAGTTTCTGATGAAAAAACTATTGATAGCCTATGAGGTTCTCTTGCATATGAAGATTGTTTTTTCTCTTGTTGCTTTTAAAATTTTCTCTTTGTCGTTGGGTTTAGACAGTTTTATTATAATGTATCGTTGAGATTTCATTGTACTAAATCTGTTTAGAGACGTATGAATGTCATAAATTTGGATTCTGAGTCTCTCTCCAGATTTCTGGCCTCAAACTTCCAAGATTCTGACTTAGTAGGTCTGAGGATGGCAGTGGTCAATTTTCTTTGTTGTTTCTTCTTCTTCTCTTTCTCTTCTAAAGATTAGGGTGTCCCCAGGCTCAGATGTCTTGTCTTTTCCAGCTAGGCTCACTCCCTAGGTGATTTTTGTCTAGGCTTACAGATTTAAACACCATTTTCACACTGATGATTTCTGTATTTCTACCTTCAGCCTGCTCCTTTCTCTGAACTCCAGACTAATGCATCAAAAACCTATTCAACATCTCAAACTTAATATGTTTTGATTTCTTTCCAAACCCGTCCCCCCCCCCACAGTTTTTCCCATCTCAGAAACTATAGCTACATGATTCCAGTAGTTTAAGTCAAATGCCTTTCTCTCTTATACTCACATAATATCTGCCAGCAAATTCTCAACTTTCGAAATATGTCCCAAATCTTATTACTCTTAATCATGGCCACTTCTCTATCCTTGTCAAAGTCACTATCATATCTCTCCTGGATTATGGCAATAGTCCATATTGTTCTCTCTGCTGCTCTATTCACCACCAGCCCTCTGACCTCCTCTCCCATCACCCTTTCCCTTACTTCCTTTACTCCTGCCACATCAGTTCTTAGCTCTTCCTGATAACTACACTAAGTCCCGTCCAGGGGTTTCGTACTAGCTGATCCCTCCAGTTGAAATGCTTTCTCTTAAGATATTTGCACATGACACTCACTTTCTTTAGGTCTTTGCTTAAATGTTATGTAGCAGAGGCAGCCTGACCAACCCGTATAGAATAGTGGTAACATTACAGCCTGACTTTATTTCTTTCCATAGTATTCATCACCACCAGAGAGGTTATACATTTTTATTTGTTTATTGTCTGGATTCTCCCATCAGAATATAAGCTTTAGGAAATAATTCCTTTTTTATGCCATCACTGAATAGGCACTCAATGAATATTTGTAGAATGAATGAAAGAAATAGAACTGTATTTTCCAGCAATAATTTTCTAAACATAGTGTCATATTTCCAATTAGAAATTTATTGAGGTCTGACACTGTATCTTGCTCATTTCTGTGTCTTATACAGTTGCACCAGGCATCCAATAAACATTGTTGAGTGAATGAATAATTGTAGTGTAGAGGAAATATCACAGATTTTAGAGAAAGGGAGCTAGATTCAAATCTGGCTTGGCCTTGGATTAATCATGAGACATAGGCTAAGTTATTAAGTCTTCCTGAGTCATAACCTTTCATAAAGAGATACAAATTTCTAGTTGCATATGGTTATTCCAAAGATTATATGAGACAACACATTTAAATTTCATAATATAGGGACTTCACCATATTAGGAACTCAATATATTGATGTTGATATTCCTCATCCTGACCAATACTAACCAATCCTAACCTCTTGTCTTCTTTCCTTTTCATTATATTTACTTTCCACTTCATAGATTCTTTAAAATCAATAAAAGGTATTAATCCAAGCTTTGGTAACTGAACTTTTCACAGCTCTAGGTTTCTGCAGTCTAGATTAATGGAAGTCCTAGATTTATCCCAAAGATTCAAGTAAAGAGAATAAATGGCCACAATTCACACATTGGCTAGGTCTAGAATATATTCAGAATTCACCTATTACTACCTCTGCCTTTATCTCTCCCTTAGAATAATGCAACTGGTTTCCTTGTTTTTGCCCTAGTGCTAACTCCACTCTAACTACAATGGGCTTCTTGCTGTTCCTGGAGCATATTATCATGGATAGTTAATCCCCAGGACCTTTGCACATGCTATTTCCTCTGACTGGAATGATTTTTCCTAAAATATTTGTAGCACTCACACTCACTTCAGATCTTTGCTCAAAAAAAAATCACCCTTACAAAAAGGTCTTCCTTGGGGCGCCTGGGTGGCTCAGTGGGTTAGGCCGCTGCCTTCGGCTCAGGTCATGATCTCAGAGTCCTGGGATCGAGTCCCGCGTCGGGCTCTCTGCTCAGCAGGGAGCCTGCTTCCTCCTTTCTCTCTCTGCCTGCCTCTCTGCCTACTTGTAATCTCTCTCTGTCAAATAAATAAATAAATAAATAATCTTAAAAAAAAAAAACCCAAAAAAAACAAAAAGGTCTTCCTTGGACTCTTTTTTATCAATTTCAATGCTTCTATCCTTGGAAGACACATGACTTTCCCTTACTTTATTATATTTTCCATAATATCATATCTTCATTAGACAAATCATATTACCCCAGATTAGAAAATAAGCTCCATGAGGATGGGGATTTTTGCTTGTTTTGTTCCCCCTGCTTCTCCCAGTGCCTGGCACATAGTGGGTGATTAAAAAAAATGTTTTACATGAGTTGAAAAATGAATAAATAAATGATAAAGGGAAGAGAGGTGGATGGGGATGGCCTAGGTGTCCAGGTGGGAGTGTAGATTGGAAGTAAGAGGGGCAGATTTAGAATCCAACATCTGCTTCTGTGTCCTCAGGCTTGGCTGGCTCAGAGGTGGCTCAGCTCTTGTCACCTGGCCCACTGACAGCTGACACCATAACAAAGCAATGTGCTGGAATGAGTCAGGTTCTGGAATGCTGGAAGGCCTCCACATGTCAGGATGACCTTAAAAGAGGGGATCTATGGTCCCTTGTTACAGATTCTCCCCAAATGATTAACTCAAGGCCAGAGACCCTCTCTGGTATTGTCCCCAGCTCTCAAGGAACAGATGAAAAAATGGTGGGTTTCCAGAAACATCTCACTGGTAAAGCAGAGTTGACTTCTTTGTTTTCTGTCTTTCTGGATTATGCTTTTGCTGGCTTGAAGGAGGCAATTGGCTGTGTACATTAAAAATATTCCTTTAAGGGTCTACTATATGTCAGAGAGTAAAGAAAATAACTAATTAAGCAAAGTAGAACTTGGAAGGTGATTTGACTGTAGTTAGTCATCAACTTTAACCTTAGTGTATTCATTATGCTCAGGAAGTACACGTTTCTGGGTCACTTTGTCTTATGGTGGCTCACTTCTCATACAGAACCCCAAAGGATATGGGCAGTTGGCTTAGATCAGCATTGTTGGACTGCTTTCTTCCTTTGGAGAGTGGGCTGGAAAACTTCTCTGCTCTCGGAGGTGCCTCTTGGGGTGAGAAAGATGAATCACATTGCAAGCAAAAACCAGGAAGAGAGCTGGGGTGGGGTTGGGGAAGAGTCACTTCCTAATTTAACCTGACTTTCCCTTAACCTGAAAGAAAGTCTTGTGTGGTTTTTTGGAATGAGTAGCAGCTGAATCCCTTCTGGGATTTTAGGTCCCATTGAGCAGTCTCTCCCTCTGTGGGCCCAGCCTCTGCTAGAAAACCCCTTCCTGGCCCAGCTCTCATTGAATGGACACTAGAATACCACCTCCCATTATTGACCCTCCAGCCCAGAGAATGGTGGCATTTCCCTGCTTTTACTTTTCTTGGGGAAGTCTTGCCATTCTCTGGATTCTCAACTGTTCCATGATCCATGTAACCAGTTATCTATACTTGTTTGAAATTTACAGAATGGTTTTGTTTTTTTTGATTGTATTCTTGCTGGTCTGCTCAGCTCAAACGGTCTTTAAATTTCATAAAGATGGGACTACTTGTCACGTTGTTTTTGAGTTTTTAAAAAATGTAGAAAGCTGAAAACATTTCCTTTGATCTGTATAGATATATATACTTATCCAGTCATGTCCTTTTAAAAATATTTTTATACCACTTGATGGGCTTCCTGAATACGGGCACTGGGACATTGATTTTCTGTTGTAGGGTAAAAAATTACTCTAGTAGTTTTGTGAATGGTTTTGTACTTAGTTTCCCTCTGTGTCATTAAATGTCTGCCGCCAACCAGAGATACGGGTTTTTAAAATTGCATTTAGCTTCTCTGAACCTCAATTTCTTCATTTATAGAAAAAGAAAGTTGTATTTGATGGATTATTTAAAAACTTTAATTTAGTCTCAAAACTCATTTTTAAAGTATAATCTGACCTGAACCTCAACATATAAAGTAGGAGATCCTAAGCTTACTTCTTTGACCTCCAAATGACCTCACCTTATCTCTTACAGTTGCCCTGAGTTACCACTACCCAACCCTGGAGTACAAAGTGATGTAATAAAAGAGTGCTCAGATTCTGGTCTACCACTTTTGATTTTGTTTCTTGAAGGAATCCAGTGATTTTATTTTCCATAATCTTATTTTTCAGTTTTAAAACTAAGATATAAAAAAAAACCCAACATTTTTAAGCCTGATATTCACCTACCTTAATTAATTTACTTACCTCATCTTAATGAAAACATTTTTTAGCCCAATTTTTCTTATCTTTACTTACCTTACTCTGAAAGAGAAAACCCGTGTTTCCTTGGAAAAGCTAAGGTTTTGTTGGAAAAAAGTGCCAATAGAAAAGTCTCTTATTGTAAGAAATATAATTGGGTCTGCACTCCTAAGAGTATATTCAAATGCAATGTCCCACAGATATTGTCAGGGCCTGCCTGACTCCCCAGCTCTTGTACTCTTCCTCATGCTAAGACAACATTTTAGTCTTACTCTTCTCTCCCTTGGACTCTGGATAAATCCTGTCCTGGGTGGGACTTTCAGGGTCTCTAGTTCAACAGTCCCATGATTTAAACTCAAGTTTAAGTTGCCAGAACTCTGCCTTTGGCCGTGCTCCTGGTTTAGTGTGTCCCAGACACCAAGCTCCCCTTTAGCTCAGTATTGAAGAAAAATCCACCTGTTTTCCTGTGCCTGGTTTCCAGTCCTGATTACCTGCTGAGAGTCACAGCCGCTCCAGGGTTGCTTGCCAATTCCTTCCCAGAACTGGGCACTTCTTCCTGTGCAAAGCCCTCTTTCATGCTGATTACTTTCAATCAGAATCTTAAAATATGTCCGATTTCAGGACATTGTTGTGCACCATATATCTGTGAGGGCACCCTGTTAGATCTTGCTGACAAGGCCCCCTCTTGGACTTCTTTCTTAAATAAATCAGTTATCTATTATCCTTTTGGATACCCTGAATATTCTGCCAGGCTGAGCTCCCTCTCACTCCCCCAAAATGGTCTGTTTCTTCATTACCTGTGCCTGGATCTAGGTCCATTATGGTCCCTATGGTTCTACCCTAATTAAGCTTTCCATGCCTGTCTGGGTCAGGAGCCAGTATTAGTTACACAAGACCTTTTCCTTAACACAAAATGCAAATCTTTTCTGGTTCCAAATAATCTTCTCTCCCTCTCCCCATTATCACGTTTCTGTTGAACACATAATGATTGAATGCTAGGTGCTAGAGTATGTGAGGAATAATGAGTAAGTGGCATTTAGGAACTCATAATCTAGTGCAGAAGAGATTTAAATAATTCTAGTGTTCTATGACGATGATGCAAGTTGCTCTCAGAGCACAGCAGAAAGAAGCACAAATACTGAGGGGTGAGCGTAGTGGTAGGGGAAGAGATAATTTCAGGGAACCTGGAGCTAAGGCTTGAAGGATTAATAGAATCTTATCACTGGTGGACACCACAGAGGAAAATCCAAGCAGAGACATCAAGACATGTGTGAGGACGGTTTAGTTAATGGGTGTGGCTGTAGCACCAAAGAAATGAAGGTGAAAATGTACAAGATGAAGGCCAAGGGCTTTAGGCTATATTGTGCAGTAACTGGATGGAGTCTGAAGTAGCAGATTACCACAATTGGATTTGCATTTTAGGTAGATACTTTGGAGGAGGTATCTGTTGGAAGGAGGTGACATTGAAGGTAAGAAGACCAGTAGAGAGGCTTTAATTTACTTCGTTGAAGCAAGAAATGATCAGTGCTTAAACTAAGACAGTATTAGTGGAGATGGATGGGATTGAAAGTGTTTATGAAGTAGAATAGACAGGATCGATGATCAGTTGGAAAGAGAAGTGGTGAAGAAGAGGGAACGGCTGAGGTTAACTCTCAGAAACCTGGGAGCTATGGAGGGTAATCCCTGAGTTTGTACTTTGGGAGTTTGGTAAGAATGGGAATACCATTCCCTAAGAGGGGGACAACAAGACAGCAAGGTGATGTTGGACACGTTATGTGAGAAATGTCTAGGGGGTCAAGTAGAGATGTTCCACAGGCAGTCCACAGTCTGAAAATCACATCCAGCTCAAGAAAGGCTTCTTGGTTTCAGATTAATTTGGAAACCATAAATACATGCAGGATGACCATAAATTCTGAAAACATAGATAATAATATTTTGTCATGTATTATAATATAGTATCAATAAATCATTTCTTATGTATTCACCTATGCTTCCAGAATTTACGACCATCCTGTAGAAATTTGTTAGAGCCAGATAGAATATGGATTAGCCAGATAGAATATATAATGTAAGAAGAGAAAGGGATTGGACCTGGAGTCCTGGGAACTATAATATTTATGGGGCAAAGGAGACTGAGAAGAAACAGAGAGGAGGTGAGATTTAAAGCACTGAGAAAGCCCAAGAGGAGAGTGCTACTTCCACTGAGAAGGAAGGGGAAAGTGGTGAGATGAGTAAGAATCTGCAGATGTCAGCCCAACTCATCATCAAACTCCCTTAAAACTTTTTCCCCCAGTGGCTGAAAGCATTACTTTCTCTAGAACAGTGGTTCTTAACTTTTATAGGGTAACATGTTCTTTGAGCATCTGATGGAGGCCATGGACCCTTTTCCACACATGAGTAGCAGGAATGGAATGCAGTGTAAGAGGGTCTCAGATCTTATGAAGCCCAACACCCAGAATTTCAGGTTAAGATTCCTGGTATTTTGTAAACCTGCTTTTAAATACTCACAGGGAAAGTCTTAGTTTCCCTGCATTTTGGGGGAAAAGTGGCTTATTTTCTTCTGAGAAAGCAGAAGAAAAAGAATAAATGTTTCACAGTGACATGATGTCATTAAACTTATCAAAGCCCAAATGATTTTTTTCTCCCATTAGAGGGAGTGTTTTCTTTCTTCATTTTTTTCCCCCTTATCTCTTTCTAAGCAGCTTAATTTTTTTTTCTTAGCTGAAGTTGATGTTAGCTTTATTTGCATAGTTGGTTGTTGTTACCACAAATTGCTTCAGCTTAGAAGTCTCAGCCACAGAGTTTTTCAGAAAATTTTAAAATCCTGTTGCTTCTAGAGAACATTGGGAATCATATTTTACCCAGCAGATATAAGGCAGTTTCCTTAAATTGTTCCTTTTCATTTGACACTGTGATCATATCTTCTTTTAAATACTCCTTCATTTTAGCTTCCTTGACACCATGCCTTTCCTCTCTGTCTCTGTCCTCTTTGTAATTGTTTTTAGGTCTCTCTGTTGACTCATTTGCACAGTTGAGGGCATCTTTGAAGGCTCTGTTTTTAATTCCACTGTTTTGTTTATTTTTTACCCACTCCTTTTCATTCAGTAAAAGAAATATTTATTAAGTGTGGATTATGTTTAGTGCACTTATTCTCATAATTGCAAAATCCTCTCTTTCTGAGGATTTATGCCTCCAAACTGTGCCTCTAGCTCTGACATGATACAATGACATAATTCCCACGGCTGCCACTATGTCACTTTGAGGGTAACTTGAAATCGGCTTTCTTACAATTTGATTTTTCCATGCCAACGAGCAGCCTCGTCAATTTTCAGTTTCTCAGCCCAAAAGTTTGGAATGTTTTCAATATTTGATCATACCAAAAATAAAAAACAAAACAAAACTACAATCCTCTGCCCAAAGGCTGCTGAAAACTGAGCAATCTTCTTAAGTTCACAAAATATAATATTGTTTTCAAACTTACTGATCTTTATGCTCTCTTGTGTTTTTTAGTGAGTCTTCTCTATCTTTAGTTATTTTTATTTTTCTTTCTTTTCCTCTTTCTTTCTTTTAGAATCTTGTATTTTAGATTCTTCTGTGTCATTGTGCTGTGCTGTTAGATCTCACATTTCTCTCCCTTATATGCTTTTGTACATTACATGCTTTTGCCCATATCATATGTGGGGACTATGTCCAGTAGAGGTCAATCTTCTTATTATTTTGCATAAATTTCACATGTTGATAACTTAATATCAGGTATTGAAATCCTCCACGCAATACCCAGATTTTTAAAAAAATCCAACTATTCTGGATATCATCTTGTTAAGCTTGGAAAATTTCAGATGGGAAAATGAAAAAGGCCAATGATATCTAGCTGCAGACCTGCTTGTCTTGTCCTAAATTTTATTTTTTACATCACAACTCAATTTTTTTTTTTGCTCCTTGGTTTTATGATTCTCACTCTTGGATCATGGCAAAGTTGACACTAGAATCATAATCTGGACCTTTTATATCACACTGATATATTCAGACAGAAGACATATACACTATCAATGTCCTACTTGGCACATTATGAATTTGAAATCCTAAGAGGAGCAACTTTACGATAGGTGATAAATGGGTTAGAGGTGAGTCTGGGTCTATCACTTAGTTTGGCTTTTTGGCTTTTCTCTAAAACTTTTTTTTTCCATGAGGGTATTTATCATTAATAGACATATGTTTTTAATGTATCAATCAGGAGGGTGTGTGGTCTTGCTTATTCTTGATTAAAAAGCCTATGTTAAATAAAAATTATTTCAAAGTTCTAGTAATAATTGGAGCAATAAGATGGTAAGGGGTAATTAAAGGATGTGGCTTTCCTTCAGAAACAAAAACGAATCTGGTGACCACATGTCCTCTCCTCCTTTTCCTTAATGAGTGTGATGAAAGATGTCAGGGTAAGAAACTATGGAGACTGGAGATACACCAACAGCATGCTAATATGTCAGATGCAAGTCCAGATTCCCACATTGACTACATTCAGGAATTTGCACCTGGTAACACTGTATGCTAACCAACAATGTGCACATTTCATACAGTGATGATTCCTAGCCATAGTGGCAGCGGTAGTGCGGATGTTGTACCCCTCCCCCCACCACAACCCCTCCTCCCCCACATCTTTTAAATAGGAAGTATAGTTGCTAATCCTTCCCATTTTGAACCCTTGGACTACAAACCATAAATTACCCAGGTTATTGCTTATGAATTGTGGCCATTGAAGGACTTTCTATTTCAGCTGGTTTGACTTGGAAAACTCAGACCATTGAGAATGAGAAATTATCCTGGGGACAGACTGTGTTTACTAGACACAGTGCTGTTTTCTTCTTTGTGCAAAAATCTAGTTAAGTATATTGGCCAGCATGAAAAAAAATTCCAATCCTTTTGGTCAGTACTGAATGATTTGACCCCAGGTCTTTGTGTCTTTTGAGTATTGTCCAATGGGTCCATCATAGCACATTAAACATCTGCTTCTCTGTTCTATTTTATGCTTTATTGGTCAATTCCCATTGGTTTAAATAGTTCCTGTGCCTTTGTTAGGACTGTCTATGTGGATTAATAGTCATGAACACAATGATGTGGTGATAAGGACCATCTTCTATTTAGAATTTGGTTAATTTAAATTGTACTTGAACAATGTGCTCTGAGACCTACTTTAAAGGAAAATATAAGAAAGAATATGATAATCTGCCTATTATTTTTCTCATTGAGAAAATTAGGTACGTAAATAAAAAAGGAACTTAAGAAAAATGTGTCATGTTCTGTGTGTGGTATAGGAAATAAATGCTGTGAGAACATTTATTATTGACCAATAAAGCATAAAGCAGGAGTAGGTTATAAGCAGTAAGTTTGTATTCTTCCTGAGATCCTTACAGGAAAGGTTGATGGTACACTGCATAAGTGGGGAAAGAATTAGGGGAGCCTTAGGTTCGTCTTTGGAATAAAACACTTTGCCTCTGCCCACTTGCTTATGAGGCTACTTATATCCTCTGCTTCTGGTTAATTTTCTGCTAATTGGCTAGAACACACTTTTAACTAGGTTTTAACACTCACTTCATCTAAAAAAACTTTTAATAATCACCCAAACAGTCATTGAGACCAGCATATGCTTTTGTTTGGGATGTTTCAAGATCAATTATCTGACTCATGAGAGAATAAATGCGAATATTTTTAATGGGAGTTAAGGACTGTGATCTAAGACTTTAGATGTCACCTCTTTTGTAAATCATGCCTCCCTCTACTATTTTGAGTAGAAAACACTTTGATTCTTCTCTTAGATGTGTGAAGAGCCTTCACCAGGATGAAGGGTCATGCTATTGGAGTGGGAAAATAGATGTAGCTCAGACTTCAATGTTAGATCTTGGTATGAATTCATGTATTGTTGGACGAGTTACTTAAACTTAAAAAAAAAACTTTATTTTGGGGAGTCTGGGTGGCTCAACTGGTTAAGCCTCTGACTCTTGGTTTCAGCTCAGGACATGATCTCAGGATAGAGCCCCACCTTGGGCTCCACTTTCCCAGGGGAGTCTACTTGTCCCTCTTCCCCTTCTTCCACCCCTCCACCCACTTTTCCTGCATCCCTCGATGTGTGTGCATGTTCTCTCTCTCTCTTCTCAAATCAATAAATAAAATCATTTTAAAAGATTTAAAACGATTTATTTATTGATTTGGGAGAGAGAGTGAAAGCATGAACTTGGGGGTGGAGGCAGAGGGAGAGAACCTCAAGTAGACTCTGCAATGAGCATGGAGCCCCTTGTGGGGCTCATCTCAAGACCCTGAGATCATGACTTGAGCTGAAACCAAGAGTTGGCTGCTCAACCAACTGAGCTACCCAGGTGCCTCAGGTTACTTAAACTCTTAAACTCCATTTTCTCCTGGTAGAAAAAACACATTACTTTGCAGAGATTAAAATATTAATATATATATTATTATTTGGAAAATAGTAGATGCTTCAAGAGCTATTTCTACTATTACAACAGCAACAATAACAATAACAGAGGCTCACTATGTTCTAGGTGCTGTTCTGAGAGTTTTACCTGTGTTATTTCATTTAATCCTTACAACAACACTATAGGATACCCACAAACTCCATTTTATAGATAAGGCTTGAAGAATTTGAAATATCTTTCCTCTGAGTTATTTGTCCCATAGTGAAGCATAGTATCACAGACACAATGCTATACTTATTCCAAAGATTTGCTTTGGAAGCAGTGTAATGAAACATTTTAGAACATGGCACCTATAAGCAGGAGTTGGAAACTCGAGAAAATTCTCAGGTCTTTCCCTTTGCTTAGCTAATGAATTTTCACTACTTGTCCATTGAGAAGCCTGTATTTTAACATTTGTGGATGTGTTTCATGCTCAGTTGTTATATCCTGTTGGTGAACTGTCTTTTTCTGAGAAGTACACTATTTGTCTTTGTAAAACCTAAAAGTACTGGGAACTAATTATTATTAAAGAATTTGTTTAGAATTTTGAGGAGAGGCAAATTTTGAGGAGATATTACAATTTGAAAATTATTTTAGATTTTTATGCTTATCATTATACACAAATAACATTTAAACTTATGGGCCAGTGCTCTTATCTGCTTCTTTTATTACTTAAAAAATATATAAAATAAAACAAGACAAAACAGAACAATTTGGTGTAGAAGTGAAGTCATAAGGCCATTAAGTAGTTGCATTTTTTGTTTTGTTTTGTTTTCTGTTGAAAGAACAGAATTAAAAACACATTTAAAAATCAGGCCATTCTCCATTTGGCAAAAAGCTACTTTAATTAGGTAATTATCATAGTTTCTTTCTGTTCTTCAGAATCAATTCATAGCCTGAAGCATTTAAAATTTCTTACCATAAAATTTAGGTAGGGTCTATTTTGGGGGAGAGTTTGAGAAGGATTGGTAATAATTCTTCTTTAAATGTTTGGTAGAATTCACCAAATGAAGTCATCTGGTCCTGGGCTTTAGTTTGCCAGGAGGTTCTTGATTACTGATTCAATCTTCTTGCTAGTAATCCCTTTGCTTTGGGAAATTAAGAAAACAATTCCATTTATAATTGTGTCAAAAAGAATAAAACACTTAGGAACAAATTTAACCAAGAAAGTAAAAGACCTATATATTGAAAACTATAAGATATTAATGAAAGAAATTGAAGAAGACACAAATAAATGGAAAGATATTCCATGCTCATGGATTGGAAGAAAATAGTTATTAAATGTATTAAAATGTCCATACTACCCAAAGCAATCTACAGATACAATGCAGTCCCTATCAAAACTCTAATGACATTTTTTTACAGAAATAGAACAAACAATACTAAAATTTGTATTGAACCATAAAAAATCCTCACAACCAGAGAAATCTTGGGAAAGGACAAAGCTGGAGGTATCATGCTCCCTGATTTCAAAATATTTAACAAAGCTATAGTAATTAAGACAGTATGGTACTGGCATAAAAACAGATATGTAGATCAATGGAACAAAATAGAGAGCCTGGGAATAAACTCACATATATATGGCCAATTAATTTTGACAAAGGAGCCAAGAACACACAACGAAGAAAAGATGGTCTCTTCAATAAATGGTCTTGGGAAAATTAGATAGCCACATGCAAAAGAATGAAACTGGACCACTATCTTACATCATGCACAAAAATTAACTCATCTGGATTAAGATATGAACATGAGACCTGAAACCATAAAAATCCTGGGGGGCCGGTGGGGAACAGGCAGTAAGCTACTTGACGTGGATCATGATTTGCAAATCATGTATCTGATAGGAGGCTAACATCCAGAATATATAAAGAGCTGACACAACTGATAGCAGAAGGACAAACCATCTAATTAAAAATGGGCAGATAAGAATAGACATTTTTCCAAAGAAGATATACAAATGGCCAAAAGATGCTCAACATCATTATATATGCACGTGTGTGTGTGTGTGTGTGTGTGTGTGTATGTGTGTATGAATATTTTGCAGCCATAAAGAAGAATAAAATCTTGCCATTTGAGATACTATCGTTGGAACTTAAGGGCATTATACTAAAGGAATTAAGTCAGACACAGAAAGCCAAGTACTGTATGATTTCTCTTACATGTGGAATCTAAAACAAAACAAAACAAAACCAGACTCATAAAAACAAAACAAAACAAAATATTTAAAATATCATTCTGCATTTGTTAAGAAGCTACTTTAATTAGGTAATGATCACAGTTTCTTCTTGGTCTTCAAAATCAACTGATAGCTCAAAACATTTGGAATTCCTTACCACATAATTTAAATAGGTTACTGTAACTTCTACAGTTTTATAGTAACTAAGCTCATAAGTATTATGATAAGATAACAGAAAAGGATAATGACAGCCCAAAGAAGTGATTTGTCTAAAAATCTACTGAAAAGTTGGGTATACTTCCATAAAATTCATTAGTAATTACAGTGAGTTTTTATTTTTAGTAATAATGTGCACATTTTTAACACCTAAGCAATTTAAAAGTCTCACTGGAAGTGAGGAGAATGAAAAGTTTATCTAACATTTCCTGAATTTTCTGGGTAATCTAACCATGGAAACTATAATTTTGTATTACAATAATGTTAATAAACCAAGTTAACAAAATAATTTGTTTCTGTTATGTAGTGTGCTAATAATCGTTTGCAATATTTGGTCCTTCATTTCCTTGTGTTGACAGATCAGAAGTTTAATGATCTTAAATGGGTTATTTCATTTGTAATTTGGAGGATTTTAAGAACCCGTTGTTACATTGTTTCTGGGGAATTGGAAGTCTAGGCTGAGAGAACTCATCTGTCTTGCTAATTGCAAATATACTGCAACTGGAAGAATGGTTGGCAGAGGCCAACTGCTTGAAGAAGGATCTGTCATACCTATGTTTTGCTGACATTTCAACTAATGAATTTTACTGCAGGAGAAAAGGTTGAGGTGATGTGATCTTGACTTTTTTGAAAGGAACCCTCTCGATTCCGCAAAAACTTGTGCAAGTCTAGTGTAAATGTTCTTGCCACTCATAAATTTTTGAAGAAAAAAAGAGCAGCCTTACACTAGATTATTATTTGAACTTAAATACGTAAAAGACAAGTTATGTATATCTGTATGCAGGCAAGATCTACTTACTTATCTTACTACTGTTAGATTTTATGTTTCAAATTATTCAAAGGTTTTGTTTTGTTTTATTTTGTTTTCTAAAGTAATCTCTACACCCAACATGGAGCTTGCATTCATGACCCTGAGATCAAGAGTCCATGTTTTACTGACTGAGCCAGCCAGGTGCCCCCAAATTAGTCAGGGATTTTAATTTTATTTTTAAACCAACTTTAGTGAGGTATAATCACGTAGAGTGAAATTCCTCCTTTTTGGGTATTCAGTTCAGTGAGTTTTGACAAATAAGTTTGCATAACCACCACCACAATAAAGATATGGAACATTTCCATCACCCCATTAAGTTCCTTAATGCCCCTTTGTAGTCAATCTCCTCCTCCTACCCCCAGACCTTAGTACTGCTGATTTTATCTCTCTTCTTACAGGTTTCCCTTTTCCAAAATAAATCTTACATAAATAAAATTGTGCAATGTGGGAGGCTTTTTCATTTTTATCGTGAAAGCTAATATGGTCCCTGCTTCTTCTGCCTGTGTTTTGCTCAGATTCATTTTTTTTTACTGTTTTTGTTTGGGGTGCTAAGAGAACATAGGAAAGGCAATGAAAAAAGATAAAACCGAAAAGGATTGTTACATGGGAGTTAAGATTGATATCAATATGAGAAATGAGTAAATGGAACACATTTCCTCCTGTTGATCTAAAGTATAATCTGGAGG
Source organism: Mustela nigripes (assembly GCF_022355385.1). Taxonomy (NCBI): domain Eukaryota; kingdom Metazoa; phylum Chordata; class Mammalia; order Carnivora; family Mustelidae; genus Mustela; species Mustela nigripes. Next base: position 100,151,972 of record NC_081569.1, read on the forward strand.
AATGTTAAATTCTGGAAAGGTTAGTGACTTGATGAAAGCTGTGTGACAGGATGACTGTCCTTCCAGCGCCACACAGGGTGTCAGGGCGTAGCTGCCTATGGAGATGTGTGAACATGTGCAGCACTTACGTGGCCACTGCTATTTTCTCTCTCACTGCAGACATAAATAATCAATCGGGACTCTGATCCCAGATGCAATCTCAAATCCCTCTCAAGACAGCATTCTTGAACTTCCTGTTTGTTGATTAGAATTGGCAAAAAAGATGAAACAAGTGGCTATGTCAGATGCTTATGTTTAAGTACATAATATGTTTTTTTAAAAGTACATAATAGTTGTTAATGAAGTTTTATTGGGTGATTTTTTTTGTTTCGTTTTTGTTTGTTTGTTTATTTGCACATCTTAGAGACACTGAATTTTTAAAATTTATTTGGTGGCAAGATCCCTAGCAGGATCTTACTAGAGTCTATGCTTTCCAAGGGAGTTATTTGAAGTATAATATTGTTTCCCCTAAATATTTTACAAGCTTTGCAAACTTAAAGGATAAATTTACCAAATCCCGTAATTTTTGTTTCTTATTATTTATGCTTTTTTCACAGTCATTAAACATTCATTTGTTAAAAGGTTAACATATTCCATCATTCTACAGAATTTTTATTTGTATCAAAACAATGTTTCAGAGCAATTCATGATTAAATTAATGTGACAGGTTCTATTTATCAATATGGCAGTCCAACTGTTGGAGGACAAAGGATGATTTACACCCACGTGTGTGTGTGTGTGTGTGTGTGTGTGTGTGTGTGTGTGTGTGTGCATGTGTGCCTACACATCTTGCATAAACTTGAGGGCTTTGCGCTGGTATTTTTTTCAAACTGGAGGATTCCTGATAAAATAATCTTCTAAATACCTCAACATATGGTTTAAATCATCAAAGAGAAAATAATACTTGTAAAAGCACATAGAGGGCACCCAAAACACGTACATCTTACCAGTTAAATCCCTTTGTAGTCAATGTAAACCATGAAAGACAGTTATTTTGAGTCAAATTCCAACACATGTATATTTTCAAAGTATCTTGCTAGCATGAATTATGGGAGGTGCTCCAAGTAAAGACAACATAGGAAATGCTTTATACTTACACTATATGCTTATAATTAGGATATTTTCTGACAAAAAGTCAAAACTATTTGAATGCCTGTGTTACTATGGATTTTGTTTGTCCTAAGAGTTGGTAAAAAAGAATAGGAGAAGTCAATCATTTCAGATACTTTCATGTTCCTATGACATGCCAGTGGCCTGGAATTGCATGAAATAGTAAGAATCAATGGTAATTAAATCCAAAATGCAGTTGATGACAAAGATGTTAGTCCTTTTAATACTTTTATAGTAAAAACTTGAGACCACCCAATTTTGGACCTACAGAGGCCTTGGAGGTGATCATCTAATGTCCTCATTTTACAGATGTGCACACCAAGCAGCAGCATGGGTGTGGGAGCTGTTTAAAGTCACCCAGTTAATTAGAATAGACTTGTTACTAGAACCCATATCTGAAGACTTGTAGTTCTATGTCTTTAGGCATTTAAATATTTTTGGTGGTTTGTTTGTTTGTTTGTTTTAAAGAAAACTTCACACTTGAAAGTTCTATAGTTATTGGGAAATTGCAACAATGATGATGTTCCTCCCTGGGTTGGTGAGAAGAGCTAAGAAATGAAGAAGAATCTTGTATCCATGGCTTCTTTGCAGAGCTGGGATATAGGGGCATGGAGTGGGTGAGACTTTGCTAAGGTTAGAGGCAGGGAGGTTGGAGAAGCCAGGCGACTACTTTCTCTGAACTTATCACTGCTCACTTGGAGTTTAGTCATGGAATGGCCAATCTTCTATTACCTGACATTGTTGATAAATGTGATTTTCTTTTTCATGTGTATTGTCTTGTTATGCAGCACAGCAAGGATGGCCACTACAGAGACAGAAGATTGGTGTGGAAGAACCATGAGACCTTCCTTGACATTCTCAGAATTGGTGGAGGAGCTCTGTGAATCCCAAAAGGTGGGTGGGGTAGGGCAGAACCAAGAAGGGATTATCTTGCTGCTGTTATTGTGATAATGTTTTCATTATCTTTGTTCATCTGGCAAACCCTATTCATCTTTCAAGACTGAGCATTAAAGGGTTTTCTTTGAATCTCCCCAAGACTACTTTTCCTCCGTCTCTCTCCTTTGTGCTCTATATGTCAACGATAGATTTGAATCGAGGTGTTTGGGCTGGGTGATTTCTGAGATCATTTCCACTGTTCAATACTTCTAGTCCTTCTGACTCTCAGGTCAGTGCTGACACTGGGGCTAGAAATAGCTGCTTGGAGTGTTTAGGAAGAGACTTGGCAAGTCAAGGTTTCTTAGTTTCCTTGTCCTACAGCATGGAAAAAACATGGAAAGGACATGATATTCTTGCTTGCCTTGAGGAGATGCAAAAGTTTTGAGAGTAGAAGAGCTAGGAGTAGGAGATCATAAATGGCAGAGACTTCCAGCTGGAGTCCATGATAGGGATCAAGGAGCACCAGGCTGATGCTCAAAGAACCATGTGAAACCAGCTGCACCTCCAGGCACAAGATGAGTTTCTCTACTTTGTGGAGAAGATCCACAGCCCTGAAGTCCCTCCTCCTGGCCCCCCCACAAAGTTATGTAACTTTTGCCCACACAATCTTGAGAGAAGGAGGATGGGGAAAGGCATCCTGAGAAAAACACTCAGCCCTGCTAGAGAGTTTGAACTTTGAATTAAATGAATAATTAATCTACTATCAGCTGTTTTAGACCAAAAGAGGCTGGGATAGTTTAACAGACAAATATGCTTTTTTTTCTTTTGCCATCACTGGGCATATGGATTTGAGGGAAAGATGAGATTCATTGGAGATTGTAAAGATAATTCCTTTTTAAAAGTATATCTAAACATGAGGTAAACTTAAGCTCTCCATCCTCCTTCCCTATCACCATCAGCTCCAAAGGATGTTTTATTATTTTTTTTCCCAAAATGTGTTTTAGAAAAAGATTTAACGAGTAAAAAATAGGATCAACAAGCCTAGACCTGTGGAATACATAAAGAGATTGAGAGTTTCACAAAGTCTTGTAAACTCTCTTTGGGTGTCTTCAGTGTCTAGCCTGTCCTCTGCTCTAGCACTCTTGGTTTGGGAACCAATTCTTGGTATGCTCTCCAGACTTGAGTCCCTAGAGAAGAGGGCCTTTCACATCCCTTTAGCCTCTGCCTCTTCCACAAATGTGCCATTAATTGGGGACAGAGAAATTGCCCTTCTTTGGGGACACTTCCAATGCTCTCTTTGGTCCTTTGTAATATGGTGACAAACTTTATTATCTAACACTTGAAACCAAAATTCTTTTGGTTGCTTTGTGCAGGAAAACATTTAACAAACCTTAGGGTAAATAATGAGAAGTGTGGATTAGCTGTAAACCAGGCAACAAAAAAGATAAATGTCTGGTTTTGTACTTGAACTGAACAGGGCTGTGGCTGAGGATATGGGGTAAGGGGTAAAGAGAAGGAGGAGCAGCTTGGAGGAATGAAGAATGACTTTAAAGAACAACATTTTGTGTTGACAGATTGTCACACTCACAGACTTTGCTTGTTTGCTTTGTGTAGAAATCATAAAAAGTGGCTGATATCCTTCCAGATTGGAAGATGAGAAGATGATCCCAAACTGGAAGGAATTCTGTAGGTGACCTTAGGAACATAAGGGATCCAGCAATTCACAGAAATCTGGGGAACGGCATTGGACTTTCCACAAATGATGGAAAGGGGGTTTTAAGACAACCTTATCTAGATTTTAGACCAACATCTGGATTACATTAATTGAAAGTCTTGGCCAAACCTAATACCTCTCCCTCCTGTCTCTTCCTCAATCTGTGAGCTCTTATTTCGCAGGCATTTTAAGTTTTCATTCCTTAGGTGGAGCTGTTTTCTATTCTCTTCAGAAAACATGGAAGGAAGGAGGAGGACCCATATTCTCTATTTGGGTTTCTCATTTCCAGGGTGGAGCCACTGGCTGGTTCAAAGAATGATACATGAGAAACAAAAAATTATCCACACAGGTCCATATCAAAATCACATTTTATTGATTTGGCAGTGAAGATGTTATGTGTGCAAATATTGAAAGAATTCTCTGATTGAGGGGCTGAGAGGTGTGATTTTAAATCTGACTGTCCTTTCCTCATTAAATAGATATGTCTGCTGCACACCCTCACCAGTTGCTTAGTGTCCGGATTGCTGCAGATTTGACTTTTTCTGCAACAAAATGCAGTTTTTTCTGTGACTCTTGTAAGCCTCTGAAACTAGTATGTTGCATTCCACAAATCTTTCACTGTTACCCTGCATTCAGTGTTCTTTGGTGACACTGTGCTATAAGGACGTCTATTATTTAAAAAACAGAAATCCAAAATTTAGTTACCTTAGGAAAATGAGAAACTTTCTTGGACTGATAAAACTGAATGGTCCTGGGGTAGAATCCTACTTCAGGTATGGATGGACCCAAGAACTCAAATTATATTGATTTTGAATTAGTTTGTCATATACTTAGAGCTGACATGAACATATACATTAAAATTCCATCAAAATATTCTCTTTCTGCCTTTCTCTCCCATTTACTTAATGTATGTATTTTCCTATTTTCCCACCATCTCCCTATCGATAATTTGTCTATTGCTTATGAATCAATCTCTCTCTCTCTCTCTCCCCTGCTGGGTGGAATTACTCTGGAGTCTGTTCACTGATTTGTGAATCAGAGAGTTGGCCCAGCTCGTTTAGAGTTTGATATAAATTAACCCCCACTAAAATGCATCAGATACTGATGCTGGTACACACAGGTGCTGGTAAAATTGTCCTCCCAGGAGTTGTGCAACAATAGCAAATAACCAAGGAATGAGAAGATGAGACACACAGAGCATTTTATTAGTCAAATGCAGCTTTGTGCCTTCTGACTTTGTAAATGAATTTCTCATGGCAGATAAAGAAAATCTGTCACTTAAATAACCAAAGCAGATAGCACATGCAAAATCACTCATCCAGCTGGTCTGAAATCTGAGGCTTAGAGCTTGCCTGTTTTGGTTTTAATTTCCAAGAGCTACAAGTTGAAAATGTTAAAAATTTCATCTGGCTAACATTCCAGGGGAAGGCAGCCCCAAATGGAGCTTTCACTATAATCTTTTCCTTTTGATTTTTAATTGTAGCAGATATAATGCACACATGCTTACAGCATGTATGTACAACTTAAAATAAACATTAGTGTATCCAACACCTAGATAAAGACATAGAATATTACTAATAACTTATAAGATTACTATGTGTCCCTTGCCAAAAACATCTTTTACTTTCTCCATCAAGAGGTAACCACTGTCTTTTACTTCGTGCTCATTATTCTCTTGCTTTTCTTTGTTTTTTTTTTTTTAGCACCTGTTTAAGCATCCCTAAACAATATATCATTCCATTTTGCCTATATATGAGCTTTAAATAAGGTGAAATAATACTAATTTATGGGGATGCTAGTCAGTGTAATTTCTTCATTTTTCGCTTCTGTATAGTAGTCCATTGTCTAAAAATGCAGTCTATTTATCTATTGTGATGGGCATTTGAGACAATACTGTTGAGACAATTCCTGTCTCCTGAGCATATATGTACAAGTGTTTCTCTTGGAGTTGCTGAGTCACAGAATGTATATTCTACCTCTAGTAATGTACCTTTACTAGGTAATGCCAGCCTAGTCTCTCGTGCTGTTGTTTGGTATTAACCAACTTAAAAATATTTACCAATCTGGTGTATGTGGAATGGTGTTTTATTTTGCTTTTAATTTGCTTTTTAATTTGCTTTTAATTTGCTTTTCCCTGACTTCTAATGAGGTTGACATTTTCTTTGTCTCTCTGTATGAATTTTCTTTTTTTTGTTAAGCGTTTATGAAGCATCTGTGTTTCCTCTTCCTGTTCATATATTTGACTCATTTCTCTTTTCTTTCTTTTTTTTTTTTTTTTTGAGTCATTTTTCTATTGAGTTGTCTTTGTAGGACTCCTTTATGCCTTATGTAGTTAAAATACTAAACTTTTGTCAATTATATGTGCTATACATGTCTTCTCCCAATACAATATGTGGCTTATCTTTTCATCCTTTTTGTGGTGGTTTTGGATGAATAAAAAAATTAATTTCATAATAGTCAAATTTATCATTTTTTTCTCCCATATCTTTATATATATTTTGAGTTTTGCTTAAGAAATATTTTTCAACCTGAGGTCATAAAGAATTTCTCCTTATTATCTTAAAAAGTTTTATAGTTTTTCTAATCCTATGTAAGACTTTAATCCACCTAAAATAGATATTTGAGTTGTTAAGGGTAAATAACCAAATCAATTTTTTCTTATATGAACAGCCAATTTAGTCCATCTTTTCTTCCCTGATCTGCCATGCTTAAACATAAATGGAATTTTCATTATTTTAATAAAGTTTCATTGGTCTACCTGGTTATTCTTGCACCAACATCCTTCTGTCTTCATTAGTATGGCTTTATGTTGTCTTGATATCTGATAATATAAGATCACCTACTTTGTTATTATTTAGGAGTGTCTTAGTTTTGTTTGTTTACTTAGCCCTTTATTCTTCCGTATACTTTTTTTTTAAAAAAAAGATTTATTTATTTATCTTAGAGAGAGTGCATAGATGAGCAGAAGGAGAGAATCTCAAGCAGACACCTTGCTGCCTGGGGAGCCCAATGCAAAGCTTTTTCTCATAACCCTGAGATCATGACCTGAGCTGAAATCAAGAGTCAGCCCACTTAACTGTCTGAAACGCCCGGGCACCACTCCTCCATATACTTTTTATTTTGAAGATTTTATTTATTTATTTTAGATAAGGGAGAGAGAGTGTGAATAAGCAGGGGGAAGGGCAAATAGGGAGTAAGAGGTACAAGCAGATTCCTCGCTGAGCTTGGAAGCACATGTGGGTCCTGAGATGGGGATCCTGAGATCATGATCTGAGCTGAAACCAAGAGTCAGATGCCTAACTGACTGTGCCACCCTGGTGCATCTCATATATTTTTAAAGATCAGCTTTTGAGGAGGCACCTGGATGACTCAGTCATTAAGCATCTGCCCTCTGCTCAGGTCCTGATTCTAGGCTTCTGGGATTGAGCCCCGCATCCAGCTCCCTGCTCAGCGGTAAGCCTGCTTCTCCCTCTTCCACTGTCTCGCTCTCTGTTGAATAAATAAATAAAGGCTTAAAAAAAAAAAAAGTCAGCTTTTTCAAGTTTCATGGAAAACTCTATTGAGAATTTAATAGACATTTCATTGAAAATAGGAATGCATTTGGCAATCATTAAAATCTCTATCACATGCTTTGTATGTCTAATCATTTAATGTCTTGCAATGAGTTTTGTCAATAAAAGATCATCTTTTGTTGCATGTATCTCTAAATATTTAATATTTTTATGTTTTTTAGCTATTACACATGGTGGCTTTTTAAAATTTACATTTTCTAATTGATTGCTGCAGTGTATAAAAGTGTAATTGATTTTTTATATTGTCTTCTAAAAACTTAGTTATCTTAACAAACTCTTTTTAGCATTTCTAATATATTTATTTAATTTAAAAAGTAAAAACAGGGGCACCTGGGTGGCACAGTGGGTTAATGCCTCTGCCTTCAGCTCAGGTCATGATCCCAGGGTCCTGGGATCGAGCCCCGCATCAGGCTCTCTGCTCAGTGGGGAGCATGCTTCCTCCTCTCTCTCTCTCTGCCTGCCTCTCTGCCTACTTGTGATCTGTCTGTCAAATAAATAAATAAAAATCTTAAAAAAAATGCAAAAATATTATATAAAGAATAGTATTAAATGTTTTTAAATGTTTGACCACCTTTGTTTTTTAATTGGGGTGTTTAGTACATTTTGATGTATTGAGATTACTGATAAATTTGGGTTTATTTCTAACCTTATCATGCTCTATATTGCATTACATTTTCTGTCCTTTTTCTCTCTTTCTCTCGCCTCTTTTGTATTAAGGTTTTTCTCCCATCTCCTTTGTATTCCCTTCATACTTAACAATGGTAAAGTTAATTGGCTTTACCCTCCTTCAAAATAAGGGCAGATATTCTCAGAATTAACCATTTTTGAATCAACTTTCTTAGGTATGCGGTGGATCCTTTTGATATATATATTTTCTCTGAAAACATTATTTTTTTCTTCTTTAGGGTCTCCAATTATACCTACATTAGATCATATTTGCTAGTCTTCTAATTAATCAGTTTCTCTCTGATTATTTTTATTTCTCTCTTTGCTTATGTTATTATTATTATTTTTTGTTTTCCTACCATTCTTCATTTGAAAATATTCTCCTTTGGTACCTTACAGTTTATTCTCCATTCTTGTTTTTTTTTTTTTCTTTTCCTTCAGATTTGTTTTTCTCACATTCAATTAACTCTTGTTCCACTTCTTCCCTTTTTGTCCATTTTCATGCATCATTTTCAGATTTCTGATACTAAGTAAACTTTAATTACAAATAAATGCTTGAGAATATTTAGTTCCATTTAGAGTGTTTTGTTATGATTTTCTTCCACTTTGTAGTTCCCTTGTGGAGAATTCTCATCAGGTGGAATGTTCTGAGTTGCATGTTCTGTTTTCTTACTATGGCAGCTTGAATAGATTTGTCTTTTTTTTTTTTTTTTAAGATTTTATTTATTTATTTATTTGTCAGAGAGAGAGAGAGAGAAAGCGCACAAGCAGGTAGAGTAGCAGACAGAGGCAGAGAGAGAAGAAGACTCCCGGCTGAGCAAGGAGCTTGACACGGAACTCCATCCCAACACCCAGGGATCATGACCCAAGCCAAAGGCAGTGACTTAATGAACTGAACCACCCAGGAGTCCCTGAATAGGTTTGTTTTTATTTTTCCTATTTAAAGATATTTCATAGAGAGTTCCTAGTTCAAGAACATCTGTCGGTATAGTGAAATGCAATTTTTTAATGGACAACATTGTGAGATTTTGGCATGCCTTGTGATTCTCTTTTATTTATGCAGAATCATTACTTTTTTTGTCTTACTTCTTTTCCTTCACTTCCACATCTCAGAAGGGTACTTCCTCCCTATCTTTTTTCTTCCACAAGTAATGTTTCATCAAGACTGCCACCTCCAGTTTTGCTAAATTTTTATGTAACTGGTGCTATGGTCCATCAAGTACCAGATTTATGTTTTCTATTTTAGAGCTTAGTGTTGGACTTTCTCCTTGTCAGAGGGATTTTGTCTTTGTTTTATTGATGTCCTCTGTTCATCTCTTCCTTTTCCCAGAGAGCATATTAAGACTACTTTCTACTACTCTTCATATCAGTTGGCCTGTAGTGACAGCAGGAAATCTAATATTTGATTTGGAATTTAGTATTCCAAATTCCAAAACAGTATTCCAAATAATTTTGTTGGAACTTAGTACTTATTTCTCTACTTGTGAATAATTTGAAGTATTCTCTCTCTCTTGGGTCATGTGTGGTTTATTTGTTCCTCTTTTTGATCTTATGATTTGAGGGAGAGTGTGTGCCAAGATTTAGATTCAGATAGCTACCATTATCCTAATGTCAATCAGAATTCTTGTGCATATCTTATGGCAAATAAAATTTCTCATACTTATAAACACCCCTATAGAAAATCAGACAAAGACAAGTTAAGGGGGGGGGAAAAAGCAATGGCCAATAAATATATGAAAAATAGTTCATTTCATTAATAATTAAACAGAAATAAAAATAATCATTTTCTCATTCTCAGAATGAAAAAAGTATTTAAAAATAACATCTACTCTTGATACAGGATTAGGGAAATTGACAGTCTTATATGCTGCTAATGGTAGTATAAGTTGGCACAATCTCTTTAGAGGGCAGTTTTTTCATATATGCAAAAAAATATTAAAAAGGTATATATTCCTTTATCTGGTTATTTCACTTCCATATTTTTTTTTACAAAAGAAATAATTATCAAGTAACTAATGATATGTCAGTTTTTATCAGATAACATTTTTGATTTATAAAAATCTGTTATCAACCTAAATAGTTATTTACAAGGACTTGTCTAACATTTAAAATGATGTGAATCTGTGTTTGTTGTCATGAAAATAAATTTCTATGATTTTAGTTTTAAGTAAAAAAGTGTAACTACAAAATAACATTATATATTAATTTTGCATTTAAATTAATGTTTATAAACTCATACACAAATACACACACATACATAAACAAAAAACAGTCTGGAAGGAAGTGCACAGAAATTGAACTATGGCTATCTTGGCATGGTGGGATTATGTGTTATTTTTATTTTCTTCTTCAAAATACTTTTCTAAATCATTTTCTTATTAAAAAACATTTGGCATGTATTACTCCTGCATCAAAAAATTTTTTTAATTAAAAAATTATGCTGAATGTCTTGAGACCAGCACCAAATTATGCTGATCCAATTGACGAACAATTTCTGAGGCAAGGATATCTACACACCATTTAGCTTTGGAATTATCTTAAATGGATCCTTAAGGCAACTTCTTGACCCTAATAAATCCCAGAAGATTCTTGACACGTTTAGGATTTAGGATTAGTAGCATGTCTTCTTTTCTTTCCCCACTCCCATTTTTCTTATTATGTGAGCCAACTTGTTGACTACAAATATTGTTAGAGAGTGGCTGCAAGCATAGTAGTATAATTTATCAACACTAGTACTTCTGGAATGTACCAGAAATAATGCAGTGCTTACTCGATAGTAAAAAAACACCTCCCCAAAGAAATATCATCTGCTATGGCTGTTTACAAGCTTAGCTTTCTCTTCTTCCAGTTTAAAAAATACAAGTCAGCCAGTCAACATTAATAGAAATAACTTTGTTCTTCAAATAGCACGTAGTAAAATGGAGGGTGATATTACGCTTTCACAGTTCACTTCTCCATTCTACGTTGGGGCTTTTTTTCACCTCTCATGGTACACTAGAATTAGGAGACCTTTTTCAGTCTAGCTGCCCTAATGCGGTGTGAGACTTGGGACAAAGCACTTATTTTCTCTGCGTTAATTATTTTCTTCAAGTAGGTTCCATGCCCAGTGAGGAGTCTAATGTGGGGGCGTTAACTCACAAACCTGAGATCAAGACCTAAGGTGAGATCAAGAGTTGGATGCTAACCAACTGAGCCATCCAGGCTCCCCTCCTACTTTTTTTAAATGAAGCAATGTAACAATATATAGGAGGTTGATGAGTGGATCTTTTGGATTCTCTGAAAACTCTAATATTCTGTGAATCAATGAATTGCTTCTGTTTACCAATGTAAATTCTGTAATCCAGGCAGTTACACCTGTTTGATTTTGATTTTCTTCTCTTCGTCTTGATTTTGACTTAAGGATGGTAAACAAAAATCATTTTGAAATTACTTCTCAATGCATCCTCACTTGGTAGAGTACCATAAAATTTTAAAATATGCTTTCAAAATAGGCTTCAAATTTATTTTAGTATGATTTTCATATTTGTAAAGAATGTTAAACTATAGGATATGTTGATTGCTTGTTCTGATAATTCTTGCCAAGGTGCAGTGTGTGGGCACATCCTATTATCTATGTAATTTACCACTATGGGAGGTGGAGGCAAGAAGCAGAAGGTAGATTTCATGGTGAAGAGCACCTTTTTAAGAAATACATCCCAATTTTGAAGCTTGGAAGGACACAATTTCTTTGGCCATGATTTAAAAAGTAGTATGTCTTTATTTATTGATTCTGGTTGTTATGTAAAAGTATTTGCATAAATATTTTGTGTTCCCTTTAATTATTCCAGTTTTGTTTTAGCTGTCCATTAACAATACTTGGGACAAGATGATCTAAATACATTCTTTTTGTACTAAAGTAATTATTTACATGTCCAAAACTAATGATATTGGTAAGAATGAATTTACATCTTTGTTCTTATTGCATATGTCTGTGGTAGGAGAATTAGAAAGCAGAGATAAGGAAAGAGAGAAATGCATCTGTAATTCTGCTACCCAATGATAACCATTGTTAATGTTTTGGGTAACTATGACAGTTTACATGATTTTATACATATGAACTGCAAAAATATAAGACTTTGTAATTTTAATTCTATCTGCATCCTGAAAGGAAACACAAAACTGAATACTTTCACTTATATTATTGTATTTTTTCTTTTTTATTAACATATAATGTATTATTTGTTTCAGGGGTACAAGTTTGTGAATCATCAGTCTTACACAATTCACAGCACTCACCATAGCACATACCCACCCCAATGTCCATCATACAGCCACTCTATCCCTTCCATGCCCCTCCCTTCCCTTCCAGCAATCTTCAGTTTGTTTCCTGAGATTAAGAGTCTCTTATGGTCGACTGCCTTCAGCTCAGGTCATGATCCTGGAGTCCCGAGATCGAGTCCTGCATCAGGCTCCCAGCTCTGTGGGAAATCTGCTTCTCCCTCTGACCTTCTCCCCTCTCATGCTCTCTCAAATAAATAAATAAAATCTTAAAAAAAAAAAAAAAAAAGAAGAGTCTCCTATGGTTTGTCTCCCTCCCTGGTCCCATCTTGTTTCATTTTTCCCTCCCTTTCTCCCATGACCTCTTGCCCTGACTCTTAAATTCCTCATATCAGAGAGATCATATGATAGTTCTCTTTCTCTGATTGATTTATTTCGCTTAGCATAGTACCCTCTAGTTTCATCCATGTCATTGCAAATGGAAAGATTTAATTTTTGATGGGTGCATAGTAGTCCATTGTAGATATATACTACGTCTTCTTCATCCATTCATCTGTTGATGGACATCTAGGCTCTTTCCATAGTTTGGCTATTGTGGACATTGCCACTATAAACACTGTATCTTTAGGGTGGACACCTAAAGTAGTGTGATTACTGGGTCATAGGGTAGCTCTATTTTCAAATTTTTGAGGAACGTCCATACTGTTTTCCAGTGTGGCTGCACCAGCTTGCATTCCTACCACCAGTTTAGGAGGGTTCCCATTTATTTGCATCCTCACCAACACCTTCCATTTCCTGACTGGTTAATTTTAGCCATTCTGACTGGTGTGAGGTAGTATCTGTGTGGTTTTGATTTGTATTTCCCTGATGCCGAGTAATGTTGAGCACTTTTTCATGTGTTTGTTGGCCATTTGGATGTCTTCTTTGCAGAAATGTCTGTTCATGTCCTCTGTCAATTTCTTCTTTTTTTTTTTTTTTTTAAAGATTTCATTTATTTATTTGAGAGAGAGCATGAGCGAGGAGAAGGTCAGAGGGAGAAGCAGACTCCCCATGGAGCTGGGAGCTCGATGCAAGACTTGATCCCAAGACTCCAGGATCATGACCTGAGCTGAAGGCAGTTGTCCAACCAACTGAGCCACCCAGGCGCCCCCTCTTTCCATTTCTTGATATTTGTTATTTGGGTGTTGATTTTGATACGTTCTTTAGAGATTTTGGATAGTAGCCCTTTATCTGATATGTCATTTGCAAATATCTTCTCCCATTCTGTTGGTTGTCTTTTGGTTTTGATGACTGTTTCCTTTGCTGTGCAAAACCTTTTTATCTTGATGAAGTCCCAGTAGTTAATTCTTGCCCTTGCTTCCCTTTCCTTTGCAATGTTTCTAGGAAGAAGTTGCTATTGCTGAGGTTGAAGAAGTTACTGCCCTTGTTCTCCTCAAGGATTTTCATGGATTCCTGTCTCACATTGAGATCTTTCATCCATTTTGAGTCTATTTTTGTGTGTCATATAAGGAAATGGTCTAGTTTTATTCTTCTGCATGTGGCTGTCCAATTTTCCCAACACCGTTTGTTGAAAAGGCTTTTTTCCATGGACATTCTTTCCTGCTTTGTCGAAGATTAGTTGACCATAGTGTTGTGGGTCCATTTCTGGGCTCTCTATTCTATAAACATATATTTTTATCCCCAGGGGTACAGGTCTGTGAATCACCAGGTTTACACACTTCACAGTGGGCTCTCTATTCTGTTCAATTGATCTATGTGTCTATTTTTATGCGAATACCATACTGTCTTAATGATTACAGCTTTGTAATAGAGCTTAAAGTCTGGAATTGTGATAATGGCAACTTTGGTGTTCTTTTTCAACATTCCTCTGGCTATTTGGGGTCTTTTATAGTTCCATATAAATTTTAAGATTATTTGTTCCATTTCTTTGAGAAAAGTTGATGGTATTTTTATAGGGATTGCATTAAATGTGCAGATTGCTTTAGATAGCATAGACATTTTCACAATATTTATTCTTCCAATCCATGAGCGTGGGACATTTCTCCACTTCTTTGTCTTCCTCAATTTCTTTCATGAGTACTTTATAGTTTTCTGAGTATAGATTCTTTGCCTCTTTGGTTAGATTTATTCTAAGATATCTTATGATTTTGGGTGCAACTGTAAATGGGATCAACTCCTTAATTTCTCTTTCTTCTGTCTTGTTGTTGGTGTATAGAAATGCAACTGATTTCTGAGCATTGATTTCATATCCTGACACTTTACTGAATTCCTATATGATTTCTAGCAATTTTGGAGTGGAGTCTCTTGGGTTTTCCACATAAAGTATCATATCATCTGCAAAGAGTGAGAATTTGACTTCTTCTTTGCTGATTCAGATGCCTTTTATTTCTTTTTGTTGTCTGCTGAGGCTAGGACTTCTAGTACTATGTTGAATAGCAGTGGTGATAGTGGACATCCCTTTCCTGTTCTTGACCTTAGGGGGAAAGCTCTCAGTTTTTCCGTTTTGAGAATGATATTCACTTTGGGTTTTTGATAGATGGCTTTGATGATATTAAGGTATGAACCCTCTATTCCTACACTGTGAAGAGTTTTGATCAAGAAAGGATGATGTACTTTGTCAAATGCTTTTTCAGCATCTATTGAGAGTATCGTGTGGTTCTTGTTCTCTCTTTTCTTAATGTATTGTATCACATTGATTGATTTGCTGATGTTGAACCAACCTTGCAGCCCAGGAATAAATCCCACTTGGTCATGGTGAATAATCCTCTTAATGTACTGTTGGATCCTATTGGCTAGTATTTTGGTGAGGATGTTTTCATCCATGTTCATCAGGAATATTGGCCTATAATTCTCCTTTTTGATGGGGTCTTTGTCTGGTTTTGGGATCAAGGTGATGCTGACCTTATAAAATGAGTTTGGAAGTTTTCCTTCCATTTCTATTTTTTGAACAGTTTCAGGAGAATAGGAATTAATTCTTCTTTAAATGCTTGGTAGAATTCTCCTGGGAAGCTGTTTGGCTCTGGGCTCTTGTTTTTTGGGAGATTTTTGATGACTGCTTCAATCTCTTTACTGGTTATGGGTCTGTTGAAGTTCTTTGTTTCTTCCTGGTTCAGTTTTGGTAGTTTATATGTCTCTAGGAATGCATCCATTTCTTCCAAGTTGTCAAATTTGCTGGTGTATAGTTGCTCATAATATGTCCTTTAATAGTTTGTATTTCTTTGGTGTTACTTGTGATCTCTCCTCTTTCATTCATGATTTTATTTTTTGGGTCCTTTCTCTTTTCTTTTGGATAAGTCTGGCCAGGGGTTTATCAATCTTATTAATTCTTTCAAAGAAAAAGCTCCTAGTTTCATTGACCTGTTATATTCTTCTTTTGGTTTCAAATTCATTGATTTCTGCTCTGATCTTTATTATTTCTCTTCTCCTGCTAGGTTTAGGCTTTATTTGCTCTACTTTCTCCAGCTTCTTTTGGTGTAGGGTTAGGTTGTGTGTTTGAGACCTTGCTTGTTTCTATAGAAAGGTTTGTATTGCTATATACTTTCCTCTCAGGACTGCCTTTGCTGTGTCCCAAAGATTTTGAACAGTTGTGTTTTCATTTTCATGTGTTTCCATGAATTTTTAAAATTCTTTAATTTCCTGGTTGACCCATTCATTCTTTAGTAGAATGCTCTTTAGCTTCCATGTATTTGAGTTCTTTCCAACTTTCCTCTGTGGTTGAGTTCTAGTTTCAAAGCATTGTGGTCTGAAAATATGCAGGGAATGATCCCAGTCTTCTGGTACTGGTTGAGACCTGATTTGTGACCCAGGATGTGATTTATTCTGGAGCATGTTCCATGTGCACTAGAGAAAAATGTGTATGGAATGTTCTGAATATATCTGTAATGTCCATCTGGTCCATCTGTCCATTTGGTCCAGTGTGTCATTTAAAGCCTCTATTTCCTTGTTGATCTTTTGCTTAGATGACCTGTCCATTTCAGTGAAGGGGGTGTTAAAGTCCTCTACTATTATTGTATTATTGTTGATGTGTTTCTTTTATTTTGTTATTAATTGGTTTATATAATTGGTTGCTCCCATGTTAGGGACATAGATATTTAAAATTGTTAGATCTTCTTGTTGGACAGACCCCTTAAGTATTATAGAGTGTCCTTCCTCATCTCTTATTATAGTCTTTGGCTTAAAATCTAGTTTATATGATATAAGGATTGCCACTCCAGCTTTCTTTTGATGTCCATTAGTATGGTAAATTGCTTTCCACCCCCTCACTTTAAATCTGGAGGTGTCTTCGGGTCTAAAATGAGTTTCTTGCAGACAGCATATCAATAAGTCTTGTTTTTTTAATCCATTCTGATACCCTGTGTCTTTTGATTGGGGCATTTAGCCCATTTACATTCAGGGTAACTATTGAAAGATATGAATTTAATGCCACTGTATTGCCTGTAAGGGGACTGTTACTGAATATTGTTTCTGTTCCTTTATGGTCTGTTACTTTAAGGCATTCTCTTTGCTAAGAGGACCCCTTTCAATATTTGCTGTAGGGCTGGTTTGGTGTTTGCAAATTCTTTTAGTTTTTGTTTGTCCTTAGGCTTTTTATCTTTCCTTCTATTTTCAATGACAGCCTATCTGGATACAGTATTCTTGGCTGCATATTTTTCTCATTTAGTGCTCTGAATATATCATGCCAGTCCTGTCTGACCTTCCAGGTCTTTGTGGATTGGTGTGCTGTGAATCCAATAATTTTACCATTGTATGTTACAGACCTCTTGTCCCAAGCTGCTTTCAGGATTTTCTCTTTGTCTCTGAAACTTATAAGTTTTACTATTAGATGACAAGGTGTTGACCTATTTTTATTGATTTTGAGGGGGTTCTCTGTGCCTCCTGGGTTTTGATGCTTGTTCCCTTCACTATATTGGGAAGTTCTTTGCTATAATTTGCTCCAATATACCTTCTGCCCACCCCCCCCCTCCCCGGTCTCTTTCTTCTTCTTCTGGGATCCCAATTATTCTAATATTGTTTTGCTTATGGTATCATTTATCTCTTGAATTCTCCCATCATGGTTCAGTAGTTATTTATCTTTTTCTCAGAGTCTTTATTATCCATCATTTGGTCTTCTATATCACTAATTCTCTCTTCTGCCTCATTTATCCTAGCAGTAAGAAACTCCATTTTTTATTGCACCTCATTAATAGCTTTTTTTGAGTTCAACTTGTTTAGATTTTAATTCTTTTGTTTCTCCAGAAAGGGATTTTATTTCTTCAGAAAGGGATTCTATAGTATCTTCTATGGCTTTTTCAAGCCCAGCTAACATGTTTATAATTGTCATTCTAAACTCTAGTTCTGACATTTTACTAATGTCCATATTGATTAGGTCCCTAGCCACCAGTACTGCCTCTCATTCTTTTTTTTTGAGGTGAGTTTTTCTACCTTGTCATTTTATCCAGAGAAGAATAGAAAAATGAGAGAACAAAATACTAAAAGGGTAGCAATGTCCCCAGAAAAATATTCATTACTCAAATCAGAAGAGACCTGAAACAGAGGGGGAGAAGAAAGGGGGAGAAGAAGATATATATATATATATATATATATATATATATATATATATAATTAGACTGGTGAATAGAACAGAGCCACACACTTGATTTTGGGTGTATTTTGGTCTGTTAGAAGAAACTGCCTCCCAAAATTTTAAGTAAAGAAGAATATATTCTTCTTTCCTTCCTTTCTTTATATATACATATACATATACATATATATATATATACATATATATATATATATACACACACACACACACATACACACAAAAATAAGGGTAAGCACAATGGAGGGATGAAATATGACTGTAAAGATACTGTAAAAATGAAAATTAAAAAAGATTTTAAAAAAGGAATTGATAAGAAGTTGGTTGAAAGAAGAAAAAAAAAGGAGAGAATTTGATTAGGCTAGAGATTAGAACAAAACCATACACTAGATTTAGGGTATATTTTGATTGTTAGAGGAAACTGTATCCCAAAATTTTAAAGAAAAACTTATATGTATATAAAAAATAAGGTTAAATACAATGAAGGGATAAAATATGGCTATAACAATGACAATTGGAAAGCTTTTTGAAGAAGTATTCATAAGTAAAATAGTTTTAAAAAGGTTAAAATAGGAAAGAGGAAAAATTTAAACAATAGAATAAGAAAAAAAACTAAAAAAAATTAACTTTGGAAGACTAAAGAATTAAAAGCCATGAATTCTATGTGCTGTATCCCCGTAGCTCTGAAGTTTTTCAGTTCTTATTGATTGGTGAACTTGGTCTTGGCTGGATGTTCTTGTTGATCTTCTCAGGGAGGGGCCTGTTGCAATGATTCTCAATGTCTTTGCCTGAGGTGGAATGCATGACCCTTGCCAGGGGCCAGGCTAAGTAATTTGCCCGGTCCTAAACGCTTTATGTATAGCTTTGGAGGAGGAGAATGAAGGTGGCAGCCTTCAAATCTCTGGTCTGGAGGATTCAAGAGCTCAGGGCCCCACTGCTCAGTGTGCCCTCAGAGAAAAAGCAGTCAACTCCTCCTATTTCCCTGGTCTCTGGCCGTGCTCCAAGCTCACCTAGACTGTGACCAAGTATTTCCATCTCTGGCACATGGCCCCATTTGGAGTCTCCAAATCCAGGAGATTCCTGCAGTGTACTCCCATGCCACTCCCCTGGGAGTGGGGCGGGGGGAGGTGAGTCTCCCTGGATCTGTCACTTGTGGGATCCTTGCTTGAAGAGTAGTGGTCCAACTGTGCCCTGGATCATGGTTTATGGCAACCCCGAGCTGAGAGCCCACTTCTTGGTTCTGTCTCTGTAACTGGCTTCCCCACTCCAATACCTGGGAGCTCTGCCACACTCAGGCACCCCCAGTCTTTCTGTGACCCTGAGGGACCTGAGACCACACTGTCCCTGTGAGGGCTCCACCCCGCTGGCTTAGCCTCTGGAGTGACGTCTCTTAGTTGAGCGGACTTCTAAAAGTCCCGATTTTGTGCTCTGCTGCTCTACTGCTTGTTGGGAGCCAGCCCCTCCTCCCCATGATCTCTCTTCCCATTTATGGCTTCATACTCACTTCTCTGTACCTTCTACCTTCCAGAGAGTGGTAGGTTTTCTTTTCATAGAATTGCTGCTATTCTTCAATCTTCTGTTGAGTTTTTAGGTGTTCAGAATGGGTTGATAACTATCTAGCTGATTTCCTAGGACCAAAGGAAATTTAGGTCTTGGATTCCTCCACCATCTTGCTCTTCCCCTTCATTATTTTATTTGTTTATTAAGTTATAATTCATAGACAGTAAAATCCACTCTTTTTAGTGTACAGTTTTGGAAAAAGCATATAGTCATGTAACAACCACAGAAGTCAAGATGTAGAGGATCTCTATCAGCTCCAAAAGTTTTGTGGTGTCCTTTTGTCATCAACTCTTCCCTGACACTCAGATCCTGGCTGCAATCCACCTTTTCTTTGTCCCTATAGCTTCCCCTTTTCCAGAAGGCCATAGAGTATGTACTCTTTTGAGCCTGGCTTCTTGCACTCAGCACAATACATTCACCCAAACTGCTGTGTGTACCAGTACTTTATTCTTTTACTGCTCAGTGTTGTTCCATTGTTTGCATGTACCATAGCTTGTTGATCCATTTACCAGTAAAATGACATATAGTTTTTAATAGTTTTTGGTGATTATGAATCAAGCCATTACTATAAACATTTACATTAGATTTTGATTTGAACACATGTTCATTTCTTTTGTACTTATAAGGGCATGTGTAACTTTCTAAAAAACTACCAAACTTTCCAAAGTGTGTGAACCATTTTTCGTGTCTAGCAGCAATGTATGAAAGTTCTAATAGCTCTGCATCTATGTCAGCAGCTGGTATTATCAGGTTTTTTTTTTTTTCTTTGTTTTAAGTCAAGCTAATGGATATAGATCTCATCATAGTTCAAATTTACATTTACCTAATGACTAATGATGTTGGACATCTTTGAAAGACCTTCTTTGGCATCTGTATATCTTCTTTGGTGAAGTGTTTAAATCTTTTGCTAATTTTTTAATTGGGTTGTTTGTTTTCTTATTGTTGCATTTTGAAGGTCCTTTATATATTTTGGATTCAAGCCCTTTAACAGATACATGTGCTAGAAATATTTTTTACCAGTCTGTGGTTTACTTTTTAATTTTTTTATAGTGTCTTGATGAGCAGAAGTTTTCATTTTAATGAAGTTCAACTTATCAGCTTCTTCTTTTGTGTGTCATGCTTTTTGTATCATTTCTAGGAAATCATTAACTAAGCCAAGGTTTCAAGATTTTTTCCTATATTTTCTTCCAGAGGTTTATAGTTTTAGTTTTTATATTTATGTTTATAGTTCAATTCAGGTTAATTTTTATGAAAGGTATGAATTGTGGATCAAGTTGCATTCTTTTGTATATAGATGTCCAGTTGTTTCCATACTATTTGTTGAAATGACTACCCTTTCCCCATTGAGCTGCCTTTTCAACATTCCATTTTGGTAAATAACATAAACTAGTAATTTGCATATATTGCCAATGCTAATTCATAGGCTTCTATGGCTGGGTCTGTTTTATATGTCACATGTGTAACTGAGAAGACAAATATGTTTGAAGAGAATCAGAACCTCTTTGAGCAGGTTAATTTTAACATTTTCCTCCACTGTATCAACAGATTCTACTCTATTTTGGGAGCAGATCTGCTTAGAAGTCCTGGTCTCCATTAGGAAACACACACACACACACACACTTTAACTTTGGGTTCATTTTCTTTATAGAGTTTTTCATAATTTTAAAACCAAACTAGAAGAAATTCCTATTTTATGAATCTCTGGAATTTAGAATACATTTTTATATAGGAATAGTGTTTGTCAACATTGGTTATATACCCAGGCTGTTCCATAAATATTTGATTCCTCCATCATGAAGAAGAAATATCATATATTTTAAGAAAGAAAAGAACCAGCAAGTAGATGGAGGTTGTAAAGATTTTGATGGGAACTTATGTGAAATATTTTAGGTATTTATAGACATTGGTTCTATAGTAGAACCATTTAGCCTAGAAAGTATGGCTTTCTCTCTCTCTCTCTCTCTTTGTACAATAACATGATTATTTTATGTATTACCCATTAGGGCATTGGAATGATATTCATTGAATACCCACTATGTACATATAGGTATTATTGCTTTTCTTAAGCTATTTTAATTAATTTCATTCCTGTAACAATTCAAGGTAGGCAATTTATTTCCATTTTATAGATTTGAAAACTGAGATTCAGAGAGGTTATGTAACTTACTCAAGATCTCATAATTAATAAGTGGTGGATGTAAAGTTCAAATTTAGTTCTGTCTCACTCCAGAGCCTATTAAACCCTGATGATTAAGTTGACCTCTTGGTTAGTAAGATAAATCAATGGGAGAGATATTTTTCCTCAGAGAGAGAGAGAGAGAAGGAGAAGAAAGGGAGTTCAATGAAATGAGTATGTACAAGTGAAAAAGATTATTTAAGGTAGAACTGAATGACTTGGGAGTGATCACTTAAAAGAGGTGAAAACGTTCTGCCAAAAAAAATACTTGAAGAGGAAAAATAGGATAGGGCATAAGAAAGGGACATGAAAGACATGAATTCCTCTTTGTGACCACTAGGTGACACCATTGACAGAAAACACCTTGGTTGCAGTCTGGAGGTGGTGGTAATGGGGTTGTGATGGGGTGCAGCCATGAGGCAGGGGATTGGGGAGAAGGATGCTAAACAATGTTGTAGGAGGAAGTGGCAGTCCATCTCTATAAAGGACATTTGAGGCAGTCAAAAGTCATGTCAATCACATGGAAAATGCTTTATTGAGAAAGGAGTATAGCATATAGCCTGTTCAGGTGTCACTTTTAGTCTGAATGGGTATCATTGATATTTCTGACAAACACCAAGTCAGGAGCCAGTGTAAGATTAGGGATTAAGAGCACTGAATCTGGAGTTTGTCCTTCTAGGTCTGGAGCCTGACTCTGCCACTACTGGCTGTGTTATATTACACAAGTAACTTAACCGTTCTGAGCCTCAGTTTCCTTCTCTGTTAAATTGGTATAACAATACCTACCTCAAAGAGATGCTGTGAAGATTAACTGAAACAATGATGTAAAGCACTTAGAATAGTGCTTTCCTCCGAGTTCTTTTTAAATGCTGTCACTGTTGTTACTGTAGCTATTACATGGAATCTTTGAAAAAAATGACAGCTCAATTAAAATCAAAAGCAAGTGAGTTAATACACTTCAAAGACAGGAAGGAAGGCTTTTTAGTTAAGATAATAATTTTTTTTTTTTACTTTTGTTGTGTGTAAACAAAATGTCTGTGCTCAAAATGTCTGTGCTCCCCTGACATTCCCTTATCTTCTCCCCAAGTTTCCAAAGATCTCGGATTCTGCTCTTTAATGACTCTCAACACCTGCACAAAACCCCCAGAATGCTTTTCCTCTCATGCCTTCCCAATCCCCAAATTGCAAAATCACTTCTTCATTCTCCCCATTCACCAAAGATTTCCCATTCAGTCAATTCCTCTATCTTTAGATATCAAAAGTTGGATTTCACTAATTCATAATAAATTGAGAATGAATGAATATTCTTACCATCCCCAATAATGTCTGCATTTTGTAAACGCCTTGTTAACAGCAATAAATCTTGCAGTTGATGGCATTTCAAGTCATATGAGAAAGCTAACTGAAGATTTCTGAGCACTGTGAAGGAGAGCTTAGGAGTGGAAGGGTCATCCTTACATCACAGCATTTAGGTGACCACCAAGGAAATACAGATGACTGAAAATCACCAGCAACTCAGAGATTTTTCATTTATTCAATACATTTACATATTTTCAACTTCTTATCACTACTGCTTATACTTAGAAAAATAAATTCTCGTTACTCTCTTTTTATTTCTCCATTTTACCATTTTGCAACACTGTTGGTATGGTAGAGGCTCCAGATTATTTTCCAGTAGCCATTTTCTTTTCCTTCGGAACTAGTAAAACCCTTAATCTTATGGCCACCAGAGTAAAGGCCACATTGCCCAGCTTTGTGTGCCGCTTGGAGTGGCAATGCGTTTACATTTTGGACAATAGGATACAAGCAAGAATGTCATTAGCAATTTAAGGAAATATCCTTAAAAGGGAGGACCTATCTATCCTTCCCTTTTCTCTTTATAGCTGAGTGGAAGGCAGATGCAGAGACTGAAGAGCACGAGACACCATCTGAGACAAGACCCCTGAAGTCCGTTTCCTGGGGGTGACACAACAGAAATTGGGAAGAAGCCTGGGTCTCCAATGAATTGGACTTTGGATCTCTGGACCTCTGTGTGTTTAATAGAACTTTGTGTGTTTAAGGTACCATTAATTTGTGTTTCTGTCACATTCAGGTGAATTCAATTGTAGCTACATGTGGCTAGTAAAGTTCAAGTTGAACCAAACGACCAGTGCATGAATGATTGTAAATCCATGAAAGTATAACTCAAATTCACTAAGAAAATTTTTGTAGTTAATGTTTGTAATACACGGCCTAACTCTCTCAGCAAGGGAATCTTTGACTCTAATGATCTATACTAGAGACAAGCGCGGTTCAACAGAACTTTCTGCCGTGATGGAATGTTCTGTTTTTGGGTTAGGTCTATGGAAGCCACTAGTCAAAAACGGCTATTGAGCTCTTGAAACGTTGCCTTTGTGACTGAGAAGCAGAATTTTAAAAATTATTTATTTGTAATTACTTTAATTTGGAGTAGCTACACATGGCTTATAGCTACTTAGTTGAACAGGACAGCTCTGACTCAGAGTTTGACACATCCTCAACACATCCACAATTTTCCTTGATTTGAGCTACATGTTAAGCCAAGAGACTGGATCCCAAAAATGATGGTAGACTGGTGAAGCCAGTTACAGCTAATTGAAGCTGCCTCTTAGAAGAGTAGAGTGAACATCAAAGGGAGTTTAAAACATCCCTTACCCCCACAATAAGAATATGCCTAAATACATTTAAATGCATCACACTACATTGTTGTAGAATCTTAAAACACAGAAGGTTGAAATACAGATTTGTTTCTTTTGGTAGCAGCCCTGAGAAACCCGAAGTGTTGTGGGGTAGATTTGTTTCTTCTGTACTCCCCGCAAAGTTGACCTTTGACCCTGTGATATTGTCTCAGTGACCCCACTGATTTCCAGGCTTATTCCTTTATTTCTGGTGAATAAGATCTCTTTCTTGTTACCAGGTGTTCACTGAGATTACCAGGCTCTGCCTACAGGTGGCACAGTGTGAGCATAGCTATTTATTCTGGATCTTGTTCCATTCCTGTCCCTTTACATTCTTTGTAAAACTGTAAGTGGCTAAAACAAATACTCTTTTGCGGGTGGCTTAACTGTCACGTGTTCTATCAACAGCCCTCACAGGCAGGGCTGTTATTAGCAAGGTGGACCTGCTTATTTTCCTACTCTGCACTACAAGCAGAAGATTTCTAACAGCTGGTGATGGGAAGCCGGGTGTTTCCGTGTTTTTATGTATATCAGAGAACCTGCCTTTACAGAGGACTTTCAGAGTTAGAAAACAATGCTAGAATTCCAAAAAAGTCCAAGATCTTTATTAAAAGACCAAATCCATATCAGTCGTCCCCTCCTTTGTCTGTGGGGGATAAATTTCCACAACCACAGCAGACGCCCAAAACTGTGGATAGTAACTGAAACCTGTATATACATGTTTTTCCCCCTATATACACCATATCTATGATAAAGTTTCATTTATAAATTATGCATAGTTAGAGAATAACAACAACAATAATAAAATAGAACAATGATCATGATTATAATTATAATTATAATAAAAGTTAGGTGAATGTGCTTTGTCTCTCTCACCATCTCTCTCTCAAAATATCTTATTGTCCTGTACTCACCCTTCTTCTCGTGATGATGTGTGAAGATAGAAGACATACATGATGAGATGAAGTGAGGTGAGTGACGTTGTGCTGGCATTGTGACGTGGCATTAGGCTACTACTAACCCTCTAGTAATCAGAAAGAGAATCATCTGCTTCTCGAACATGCTTGACCCTGGATATCTGAAACCTCAGAAAGCAGAACTGCGGATTAGAGGGGACTACTGTGTGTGTCCACACACACGTACACACATGCAGAATTTGTGCTGGTTGTCTTAATTTTCTATGTAAATGGATTTTCTGGTTTATGAATTACTCAGTGGAGGGGTCTCCCTGACTTTCTGCCTGGATTCTAGAGATTAATGCCTGACAGAGAATAGGGAAGTGTATGAATGGTTCCTGCTACTTTCTAAAGAGGGGAAAAAAAAAAGCATTGATTTTTTTCGTATGCATATCTTTTCCCATCCACTCCATTGAATGACTGTATAGCTCAGGGCAGGTTGCCTTTGTGACTATAGGTGAGGTACCACCCAGAAAATTTCTGTTCCTTATGCGGGCTCTGAGAGTTTTGGTGCTATCCAGATTTAGATGTGTGACTCAACATATCACTTTATAGAGGTGTGACTTTTGGCAATTGTTTAACTTCTCGGTTCACTCATCTTCAGAATGTGGATAATAATAGCCTCTCTGCATTGGGTCATTATGTGACTTAAGTGTGATAAGGTAATTTAATGTGGTTAGTATTTTCTTTGCAACATAGTAAGTGTTCAATAAAGATACAGTTATTAGTATACTGTTTCAAATTAGTGAACAAATATATTGTCATTCTTTTTATTGAAAAGCATTAAAGTGCCCACTTCCACATATTCTATTCTAATCATGCCTAGTTATTGACATAGAGACATAAAAAATATGTAATATGAACTACATTCATATGTACTGTAATTCAAGTCAGGTTTTTGTTGAGGTGGGGAGTGTTGGGGGATACTCAATCACAAAATCACTTCACACAAGAAAGTCCAGCCTGAAGTGTCAAAGAGGAATTCATGGCTTTGAATGAAGACAAACCAGGTCAAACGCATTGTTAAGTACTAAGAAGGTACAATAATTCATTTCCCCTGGAATATTAAATAAAATCCAGCTTAACTGAATAAGGACATGCAAAAATCTGAAATCATCCACCTAAGTAGGGTGAGAGAAAAACTTGCCCAGAAAAGGAATTAGCGTCACACTGGACCATGGAAAGCAGGGGACAGTGGAACTCTCAACTGGGAACTCAGAGGCCTATGGTAAAAATCAGCACAAAGTATCAGAGTAGGTCGAGGATCAGTCTGGATGTAGAATGAGTAAAAGGAACTAAAGATCAAGGAATCTAGTGCAGGAAGATCCCAAATAAATGTTGGTTAAATGAAAATTTTTGGTTGCTTACTACTACATTAATATTAATCAAAACTACCATGCTTCTCCCAAACAATGGCTTAAATAAGGTAAAAATTTATTTTTTATCTTATGTAAATGAAGTCTTGAAGTAGAGAATTCATGGATACTTTAGTGGCTCCACGAAGTTAAGGATTTAGTTTCTTTCCAGGTTACTCTCTTCCATCCCTAAGAAGTGGCCTTTGTCCTTATGGTCTAAGATGGCGGCTAGAATGCTAGTCCTCATAACCATGTTCCAGATGGCAAGATGGAGGGAAGGGAAAAGACACACCAGAAATCTCCTTTAATTTTCCTTTATCTGTCACATAACAGTTTTGCTTACATGTTACTGGTCGGAACTTAGACACATGTCCACACTTAGCTCTAAGGGAGGCTAGGCAATGACATCTTTAATTTTGTCAAGTATAATCTGGAGTTCCATTATTAGAGAAAAGGAGAAGAATGAATATTAGGCTAGGCAACTAACGATCTCTACTAGTATCCATTCACTTTCATCCTTTGCCCTAACAGAACCTAGATTTTCCTTTAGGAAATTACCGCTCCTCCATTGTGTGTTGCATAGCAGACTTGAAGTTTGAGCAAGATTGACTTTGCTTCAAGCTCCACAGGCAGATCCTGATTGATTAGTGGTAGAGAAGTATGATACCCCCGCTCTTTCCAAGCACTTGTGTTAAGTTTCTACCTCGAAAAGAAGACAAACCAGCTAATTGTCTGACCAAGGGATCCATTCCACTGTCAAGATAGTGAAATATGCACATTATAACATTATGTTTATTAAATTCATGTTTATATAACATATGCATATATATGCAATACATATATTATATCTCAACATTATATCTTTCACATTACTATTTAGTAGGATATGATAAACAGTATAGGCTTGGGACCAATATGTACTGTTTCCCTTATCTCTCTTTCCCAAATGGGATTTTTAAAAATTGCTGTTATCTTGTTTTCTCTTCATCATTGTATAACAAGTATATTGATGGAGGTTACTTTACCACTTAGCCATGCATCCCTGGGCCATGAGGGGTTAATGCAAGATTTTTCAGAGTAGCTGAACCAATAAGCCATTCTTAGGCTGGAGCTAGATGTAGTAATTACACTAGGCTTGGGCTGTATCCCATTAGGTGAGTTCATTTTGCACATGTGTGGAAAATTTTGGCATGGGAAGGTGAATATGCATGAATTTGGGTGGCCAAAGGGGTGGGCTGCTGAGGACATTCATTGGTTGCTTACTTAGCACTCATGATCCTTCTTTCTCCTTCCTAATACTCTCCAGATTTTCATTTGAGGAACTACCTCTCCACCATTGTGTTGCAGCAATACAGAATGGTGTGGGTTGATTTGGGACAATTCGGATAATCCTATTCCTCACCCCCATTTACCTGATAGGATCAGGTAACCCAGACCTAAACCATCCAGTGTAGTTGTCGGTTCCCTAGCCTTAAGGTAGATCCAGAGATGGTCTAATAAGCACAAACCTCATAATTCTTACATAATGATTTTGACATTGAGTCAAAATCCCTATCTCTCTCTCTCTTTCTCCCTCTCCCCTACCACCTCTTCTCACTCACCATGTCCTGGATATAAACAAGGAAGCTGAAGTCTGAGTTGCTATTAACAGCTATCTTTCAACTAGGAAAGGAGTCAGTCAAAGAAGCAATTTGACATACAGAGGAGAGTAAATCTGAGAGAATCCGAGCCAGAATCCTGATCAAACCATACCTGAAGCTCACATCACGGCTGGCCTTTTCACTTAGTCAACCAATAAATTCTTTTTATTTAAAAATTCTTTTTATTTTTATTTAATTTGACTTCATTTATCTGATACTTGCAGTCTAAGCTGATACATGAATGGATGACGAAATGGATGAGTTATGACACAGATGCCTGTAGTCATTGAAAACAGGGACTCAAACCAAATATGAGGTTCAGCGTACAGAAATGGTCCCAGTGCTCCTTGAATGAGAAGCTATACTTCAAACAAGAGTCCTTTATGTAACAGAATCAAAAGATAGTCTTCCCAGATCTTGGCTGACAAAAGTCCGAACGCTCAGTGTAGTTATGTTCATACTACTGAGTGGGCAGATTTTCATAGGAGAGCCTGGCATTTAGGCTTATTTTCATGTTAGGGAGGCCTGGCTACTATTCGAAAATTTTCATAGAAGATGTTAAGAGAATAGAAGGAGAAGTAAAAGAAGGAAAAGTAATCAATCAAGAATCAGTTATCCTCAGAAAAGTAGTAGTAAAATATTATGGTTAAGAGTAGGGACTTGGTGGTCAGGACTGGGCTTTTAGTTGCTGGCTCTGCCACTGACTAGCAGGTTAGAAAACACACCGAACTTTTTTTTTTTTTTTTTTTTACTTATAAAATGAGAGAAAAAAAAATACTATCGATTTCTTTGTAGGTTGTTGCCAATCTTAAAGGTGATATTGTATGTGAAGCTGGGACATAGAAAAATCCCATTTGTGACAAACAGTTCTTATTTGTTCTTCATAGAAATAAGCTTGTACATGTTGGTAGGAGTTTTGATAGTCTGCTTCGGCAGGCTGCAAGATTTTGTGACCTTAGTAGTAAGGGTGTTCTGATGTATAATGATCATGGTATTGCTGACCATTGGAATTCTCTTGGTAATTTTTATACCCTTTTTGCCAACTTTTGGGAAGGAGGGAATCTATCATTAGAGTGATTCCTAATTTCCACTTGACTTCAGAGTTGCAATAGTTACTTTACTGCAGTCACACTTGAGTTCTCTGGGAAGCAGGTGGGAGCCAATATTGAAATCACAGTGCCTAACATATAGTAGCCTCTCAGTATGTGCTATCTGAAGGTTGGGCCAGCAAGTGGATTATTTTCCCTTAGATGGGATGATTAAAGGGACAGACATTGAAATATACAAATGCACCAGATTTTCTTACTGTTTCTACATTTTTAAGACCTTTAGGCATGAGTTCATTTATGGTCTTGGATGGGGTTTAAACTTCTTGTGGAAAAGATAAGTTGGCTACAGCCCACCTCCTCTAGAAATGGTTCTGCTCATCAACTGATCTGGAAATTTCTCAGAGCTCTAGCCACAAGGAGGGCCAAGGGTTAGTGGAAAGTTTTGCATTGTTGTTAGCTTACTCTGAGGCCTAAGGCAAGCCATTTAACCTCTTGGTGTCTGGATTTCCTCATCTGAGAGCCAGGGATAATAATACTTCCCTACCTCACAGGTGTGTTGGGGGCATTAATTAATGTTTGTCTAGTGCTCAGGGATCTGGGATGAAAGGCAAGCATCATTATTGTTGGTTTGCTGCAGGCAAGACTAGATTATAGTCCTCCAGATGGGTTGCATATGGGAAGTGGTTTTAGCAAAAGATTTTCCCAAATGAAATGCAGGCTTTAAGGTTTGGGGCCACTTCAAAAGAAAGGTGCCAGTGGAACTTCGTCCTCTCCTTCTTGCCTTAGTTGGCTCAGGTTTTACTATTGTGCGGAGTTACAAATCAGCCTCCCAGAACTATAAATTAATTTATTTGACAAGCGGACATTTAGGTTGTTGCAGTGATCTCTGCTCCGCATAGATTGTCCAAGATTCGATTAAGTAGGTAAGGTTACTGTTGCAGAAAACTCTTAATTCCTTGTGAAGAGTAGGAACTGTGCAGCCGCCTTTTAGTGCCTTTATCCCGTGATAAGCGGGAGAGACAAAACCATTGTGTTTTAACAGCACCAAGTGGACAAGTCAATTAGGCCTGAGGTTTCAGTCTTTTCATTTTGTTTTAACTTCCTCCTCCCCACCCTCTACTCTTTTAAAAATAGCCTTCTACACTAAAGAGCATTGGTATGTTCTTGAAAGCTTTTGAAGAGGACCACTTTGAGAAAGGACTTCTGGGCAAACAGACAACAGAATGTCTGGGTATGTTAATGCTGAGGAAGAAGGGGAAAAAAAAATCTCTTCTTGGGGGACTAGAGAAATTTTTGTTTTCCAAAAATTGGAAAAATTGGTTTAATGAATTCACTTGTCCAGTTAAAGGGCAAAGATAACATTTCTTTCCCCGTGTGTTTCTTGTAAACACAAAAGAAAGCAAAATAGAAGATTTTATTAATATAGTCAACCCAGGTAATAGGAAATCTCATTGTTGGTTAACGCATGCTGCTGGGAATCTCTTGCAATGAAAATTCTAAGGCTGAAATGCAAGTAATGATAGTGCTGTTCATACATTTGATCCAGTTATGAAGCAAGTGGCACATTCAGTCAGCAAATATTTATTGAGTATATTCTAAGTGTTGGGCACTATTCCAGACAGTGAGAAATGACTGATAAGCACTCAATGGAGCTTACATTTCCGCATGGAAGATAGGAATAGACACACAAAATTGCAAATGCAGAGAACTAAAGTGAGGTGATGGGATAAAGAGGTTGGTGGTGATCTAATGTGGATGGCTAGAAAACCTTGCCAGGTGTGAGAGTGGGGGGTATATGTGTGTTAAGGGGGTGGGTTTTAGCTGGGAGGCCCCACAGTAGGAGCAAGGTACAGGACTTAATGTTAGAAAATGACTGTGTTGTAATGACGTAGCCTTTAGCAGGTATGAGATGCAGCTTGAGATTTTAGCATATCCCTCCAATGTGGTATCCAATTGTTTCTTCCCTTATGTAGACTCCTCCATCATCTACTGCATATACAGGAAAGTGGATTGTGTTTGGAATCATCAAATTTGTATAGTTGGCTGTTGTCCTGGAAAGGATGGAAGACCAAGTCAGGAGACCTGATTGATTCCCGTTCTTTTAATACCTTGCAGGGTTAATCATATAGTCTCTTTATGCCTTGATTCCTTCCTTAAAGAGAAAAAGCATTGGTGAGGTCCTTTTCAGCTCTGCTTCCAGGAACAACATAGAAGCAGGATTCAATTATTATAAACCCTTGGTTTTCAGAAATTTATGAAGATGATAAAAGAAACATAAAAAATTTGAAAAATGCTTATATCAGCAGCTCAGAAAATGTAATAATTAGCAGACAGCTGGGTGCCAAAGTTAGCTATTACGCATATTTTTGTAAGGAGTCTTTTTCAGTCCTTATTGCTTTTTTTAGAAAACGGGAATTTATTAAAGCCTGGAATACAGAGTTTTCAAAACATTAGAAAAGTAAATAATCATTACTGCTATAATGTTTGTGGTTTTGTTACATTCAAATTATTCCTGCTTTCCTAAACTGACAGAAATGAATAGATGTGAAATGTCTCAGAGTTTTATAGCTAAGAACTATTTGCAACAAAAATTAGACTGTTACAAGTAAATTCAATAAGTAAGTTTAGAAGGAATAGTTGATAACTCTAAAATCTCAAATTCTATAAGAAATTAAGAATTTTCTTCAAAAATAATATCCCAAACAAATTTTGTGATCAAGTGAAATTATGCATTGCTCTTTTCCCCTATAAACAAATAAAATGACACTAAAAATATTGCCTTCCGTGGTGCACAACACTTGGCAAAAACAGTTTCATGTTTCTTACTTTATTTGAGCCTCATGACTTTTTGGAAATAAACTGGAGAGAATATATCATTCCCATTTCACATATGAGAAAAAAGAGAGTAGGACTTTGGACCTCCCTGGATTTACATAGCTAGTATGTTAAACTAGAATTCGGAGTCCTAAATCCTGTCTAGTGCTCTACTCACCCTAGAATGGGTGTACGCATAACCTGAGTTTCTCTTCTGTGTTTCACTGTTTTTTTTGTATGTTTGTTTGTTTGTTTTTAACACAGTACCAAAGTACTTCCGAGAATTTCTAGATGACTTTGGTGCTGTTGTGTGACACATGAGCTTATGAACAAGTTTGGGCAGCTTTGGTGAATCTGCCTGTCTTGTCCTTCTTCTGCTGTGATCCTGCTCCTTTATGTCCTGTTTATCTGTCAAGCACAGCTGTCACTTTTTGGGGCCACTTTTACTTATTGCTATGGTGACATCTTAGTTGTGTTGAGGTGTTTTTCTTTGTTTTAGACAAAATCTGGGCAGAACAGTACATTTCATTCTTTAACGTATCATGGTGATACAAAACTAAGATGAAATCCTTAAAAAAACATTATTTTTATGAAGTATAAAATTTTAAAAATTGGATGTTAAGGATCTGATTATTTTTTGCCTAACTAACATCACTCAGTAAACAGTATGTTCAGTGTGGTAAGGAATAAAGGACATAAGAGGCTGTGCCACTCTCCAGACCTTACGTTCTTACTGAGGACATAAAATATGAAGCCTTTCAATTAGAATATAATCAAATGATTACGCAAAATACTTCACAATATCATTTTGAGACACTACTATAAGATCTGCTAAATACATCTGCAGGTCAGAGAGATGGAGGGCGGCAGAATAATCCACTTAAAGAGTATAGAGAAAAAGATGGAAGCAACACAAGGGAATAAAAGAGTTGAGTTTAGAAAGAAGAACCAGGAATAATTTTGTTCAAAATTTCACTCTTTATTAGCAATAAATTAAAATAAGGTGGTGCTTTTTGATGACTCATAAGATAGATGTTGCATGAAAGGGTCCTGGAATCAACAGACACAAATAAGACGGCCAAACATGGAAAAATGATCATAGGTAGAGCATTTGTTCCACTTGCTTTTATCTTTTACACCTGTGTTTGAATTCATCCAAACTTGCATAAATCCTTTACACAGCTGTCGAAATTGCACCTGAAAAAAGGCTGAAGTAGTCTCAGACGGGCTAACATTTCATCATTCTGAATACTTAAACCCAAACAGGTTTAAACACTTTGCCAAACCCAAGGATAACGGGCTTCCCATTGATCTGTGCTCTGTTCGAATGTTCAACTGTGTGCCAAAATGTACACTGTAGACTGCATTGTAGAGAATCCCCTGTTTTTTAACTACGGAAATGCTCAAAAACATAGTTTTAAAGATAGAAGGTCTCTTGAAATCTATACAGAAATAATGCATACTTTGATGTATGTAATTCGAAAATGTGCTAAATTTAATTTTTCTTTCTTTGTCAACAAGTAGTTAAATACAGTGTACTTCTAGTATTTTCATGAGGCTGTTTTTGATGTCTATGCTGGCTTCCACAATTACATTACTCTTAACTTGGAGTCTATCACTACCATTTTAAAAATTGTAAATATATACATTGGTATTACGAAAAATTCACACAGAGAAAGAGAATAAAAAATGTGAGCCCTCCTATACCCACTTTTCCCCAACCTCCCCTCCCTACAGGTAACCTCTTTAATAGTGTAATGTGTTCTTTTCCAGGTCTTTTGTAAAACACATTACTTTGTGTGTGTGTGTGTGTGTGTGTAATTGTAAATAAATGTGATTGTAACATAAATGTTGTTATGCTGATATCTTTTCCTTAAAATAGCATCACTTTTTTATGAATTTTTAAAAATTTTATCAGACTAATGAGTGGAAGTTGGTGTCTCTGGGTATAGGAGTAGAGATTGGTGAGCACTAGTTGCATTTAAACTGCTTTCTTTAAACTGAATTCTACACTCTTTGCTTCCTTGTTCACACTACCAAAGACTGGGAAGTTTGCTTTCTTGATAAACATGGTACCATAAAGAAGTAAGTCTGAAAGTTAACCTTCTCAGAGATTTACGGCTTGCCTTTGTGGACAGAAGTAGGGGACAAAGGAAATTCCAGGTAGGAGAGTTTCTGTGAGCAAAGCCATAGAGAACAAAGTCCCTCACTTGTTTTCTTGGTCCAACCTATCCATGACTGTGACAGAGGAATTCTTGGGGCATCTTGCTGGCTGACTTGATAGATACCTCTTCTCTGGGCTCGCACCAGGACTATATTCAGTTCTACATATGTAAGGACTTTACCTTTAGTGTGCTTGCACACCCCTGCTTGAGTGTCTATCACTTCTACTGGAAAGGAGCTCCTTTATTGGGGGAAGAGATGGATTTCCCTGAATATGGCAGAGGAAATCCCAGAGCAGCCTGAACTTTATAAATCAATTTGAAAACGGCTACAGAGAGTTTTGAAAGCTGGGGCGACATGACTGGAACCTGGTAGGCAGGATATCAAGCCAGTTGCATGTGGCACTGGTGGAAACTCGGGGTTAGTGGGTAAGAGTCAAGAGACAAATTGGTTCAAGCAGAATATGTGAGATGTGAGTAAGGTTGGAAACAGGAAAATGAGCAGAAGATGTAATTAATGCTAGGGCTTGGCACTTGGACCTGAGCCAGAGGAAATTAAGAAGATGAGAGTCAGGATGAAATGAAGTGACCTTCTTTCATTATGTCACCATGGGCCAGTTCTTGTCTTGCAGCAAGCCACTCTTCTATATTCCTTTGGTGATGCCAGGGGGGGATTCTGTAAATGACTCGGTTTTGCTAGCTGGCTCCCTATGAGGTTCTGCCATTTGGGGATGTTAGGTGGAGACCTCCTCTTTCCTGTTTTCTGCAGGCTTCCTGTTTGCTTCCTGCTCCTGGGAGCATCACCCCAGCTTCCCCGTTTTACAAAATCTGGCAGTTGTACTTGATTCAAGGAGCAGTTGTTCAATCCAATTAGCAGTTTTCCCAACTTTCACAGAACCTGCTTCCTTGCACTCCCCTGTCCCACAACACCAACGATAGCCAAGAAGCCTCTCCTGTTCAGAGGTCTGGGGTTCCAACCACACAGGATCTTCCTCTAGCTTAGAGACCCCGGCCCCAGCCAAACAAAGAGGTCTGGGTTTTTCAGCTCTGTGAAGCCCCTCTTTCTAAGTGTTAGTACTTCCAGCCTCTTACCTTTGATCTCATCGCTTTTGGAGTGGTAGCTCCTTCCTGGAAACGTTAACTTCTATGAAACCTTAAAGTTGTTCTCCTTGTGAATTTTCAGTTTTAATATTTAATTAACAATTCTGTATAATAGATAATTACCTCTTCTGTACCAGAGCCCGTCATGGGCTTTCCAAGGTGAAATGTAAATAAGAGAACTCATGAATTCCTATATCATTCAGGAGCAGTGCGAAGCCTGAGTTTGGTGGGGACCGAGAGAATAAAGGGGAAGAGGTACATATGACAAATTTTGGGTGGGAAGGAACCAATAGGACTTGCTAATTAGAAATAAGGGGTGAGGAGAGGGAGCTCTAAAATACGCGAGGTTTGTATCCTGGCGATGGAGAGAATGATGATGCTATAGAAAACTGGAGGAAGAGGGGGGATAAAAAAATGAGTCCAGGTACAGGAATACGCAAGTGGAGATATTTTAAAGACATCTGGTAAAATGGGACTGAAATTCAGGTGAGAACTAGAGCAGTGACCTCAGCGTTGAAAATGGACACTGTGGCCAGGTTCCCTGAGCACATGAAGCTGAGGGTACAGGAGTTGCTGGGTAGCTTGTAAAGGTGTTTAATGCAAAGTCCAGTGTGAGACCTCCTGCCTATAACAAGTAGGGATGGTCTCTTGTTTAATACCCTGGACAGGTTAAGATTGGTAAGAACTATAGGTCCACTGTTTTTACCAGAAGAAGGCACTGGTGATTATTTGGGATTCTGTTATTATTCACATAAGCAAACTTCAACTTTGGATTGATTGAATAGAAGAGCATCAATGAACAATATTGATGGAATTTTTCAACATGGAAAGACAAGCAAGCTACATAAATAGATACTTTACATAAGCAGCAGACTATGAAACCTATTGTCATCAAATAAAACACACAGCTAAGTTAATCTGGCACACCTTTAATAACAGTCATGGTCAAGATGGTGCTACACTGTAATTAGGCACAGGTGGTAAGCAGTTCTTGTAAACTATTATAATTCGTATTGATGAAAGTCAAATTGACTCTTTACACTTTCTCTCTTTGCTTTCTTAGTTCATTATTAGAAAGTATCTGTCAGCCATTTTCATTGATATCATGTACCATCAATTAAAATCCATTTATCAAACATTTACTGAGTTTTATTATGTCCCAGTTATTGTGCTGGGCTCTGGGTGATATAAATACAAGCAGTTTCAGCCTTTAAGCTGAAAAGTTGAGGTGTACACTTCAGTCTGAATCAGACAAATGCTACAGGGTGACTCACACATTTTCCTGCTTAATGGTCCTATATTCTGTGCTTTCCTTGATTAAAAATATATGACTTTCTCAGAGAGGCTTTTCTTCTTCAATAGACAACCTCACTCTCTTCATACCTGTCTTTTCCTTGCCTTCTCTTGGGCACTGAAGTATTTCCCATTCTAAGTTTCTGGGATGATAAATGTCTGCCACCAGCGAACTCTGGCTTATGACCCTGGGGATATCTTGCTCAGGGAAGAATATACACACTATAGAGTAGATGGTATAGAGAGTAGAGAAATATAAGAGGAAGTGTCCTTTCCTCTTTAGAAAATGGCAGTCTTAGGGAAGGGAAGGGTTAGGAAGAAGAATCTTTGCTTAAGGTGGGGAAATAGGAGGAAGAATCTTGCTAGGGAGTAAGGCATGCTTTTTCCAGCCAGAGAGAGATTTTCCAGCCAGAGGGAAATTCCTCATCCAGCAACTCTAGGACATGGACCCCGAGTAACAGGAACTGGTGGTCTCATACTGGTTGTCTTGAGTGGGACAGACAACATATTTGGGAGAGAGAATGAGGAACATTCCACCTTTTTCTGGCCCCTAGTGAATCAGTTAAGATGGGTTATGTGATGTTGCTGTAAAGAAACAAGCCTCAGATCTCAGGTGTAAGGTTTACAAAGATTTATTTCTCCCTTATTCTGCATGCCCATCGTGGACTGGCTAGGCCCTTTTCTCCAGGTCATCCTCACTCAGCAGGCAAACTGTCAGAGCCACTACTACCCGGGGGTATCAGTGATTTCTAAATAAAGGGGATGGAAAGAGAAAAGCAAATCACATGGTAGCTCTTAAAGGTTCTGTCCAGAAATCTCATAAGTTATTTCATTCATAGGTCATTGGCCAAAGCAAGTCACATGGACATACTTTTTCTTCAAGCTGATAGAAAAAGTAGAAAGAGGAGAACTAGAAACATCTTGTCTACAACATCTGGGCACAGAGCAATTAGTTACTAGTGATTCTTAAGAAGCAACTGTTTGAATAAGAAGAAGGTGATTTTTCCAGGGTCACTGGAATTAGAATCCTCCACTGTCCCTCAAATATCTTTTTTAGCTACTCAGTGACACTTGAAATTCCTTTAATGGCACATAAAATTGTGTGCAAATATGGGGTGTCTGAGTGGATTGGTCAGTTAAGCCTCTGACTCTTGATTTCCCCTGGGATTGTGATCTCAGGGTCATGATCTCTGGGTTTTGGGATTAAGCCCCATCTTGGGCTCTGTGCTAAGCAAGGAGCCTGCCTGAAATTCTCTCTCTCCCACTATTCACCACTACCACTTACTCATGTGCTCTCTCTTTCTTGCTCTCTCTCTAGAAAAGAAATTGTGTGTCACTAAGAAAGGCCTAAAAATGTAAAAAACTAGTTAAACCCTTTTCTATCAAATTACAGATCTAGTCTTTTGTGTTTTGATAGCTAGGAAGAATCTTAAGGGGCAGGAAAGGGAGATGACATAATGCATCTAGGGCGTCTCTAATATACCAATATACTTTCAATCAGTTGTGTGGTTCAGACTTTTTTGTAACTCAAGATAGTGCAGTGGTTAAGAATATAGACTCTAAAGCCAGACCACCTGGCTTTGAATCCTGGCTCTAAAACTTAGCACTTCTGTGACCTTGGATGTTTCCTTAATTCCCTGTACCTCAGTTTCCTCATCCATAAAGTGTAGATAGTAAGAGTAACTATATCAGATGACTGTGAAGAGAAGTCAATGTCTGGAAAGTGCTAAGAGTAGTGGCTGGCAAAAGGTAAGCTCTCTATTTAAGGATTTGTTAAATATATAAAATAAGCACTATGAAGTGGCCTCATTTACCAAAAGGACACTGGAGATCACAGAAGTTAAATAACTTGCCTGGGGAAGAGAAAGAGCCAGTAAGAGCTCCATGTCTCTCTAAAGTCCATGTTCTTTCTCCTCCACCATATTGGATGTTGGATAATAACATCAAAAGGAGGGGAAAAAAATGAAAGAAAAGCTTCTCCAGCTTCTCAACATTGCCTTCACTTGGGTTCCAGGTGCTTTTAGTCCTGAATGGCTCTTCAATAGGAACTTGCCATTGAGCTAAAATGATCGATAGGCAGATACCATTCAGTGCTGTGAAGACTATTCTATCTTCTTTTCTTTCTCCCTTCCTTCCTTCCCTCCTTCCAAAACTTTTATTTTGTATTTATTTACTTGAGAGTGAGAGCAAGAGCGAGTGTGAGAGAGAGAACACAGAATGAGAGGGAGAAGCAGACTCCCCACTGAGCAGAGAGCCCAATGTAGGGTTCAATCCCAGGACCCTGATATCATGACCTGGCCCTAGGCAGATGCTTAACTGACAAGCTACCCAGGTACCCCCCATGTCTGTCTGTCTTTCTTTGTTTCTCTCTCTTTCTTTCATTGAGGTAAAATTGACATATGGCAATATATTATTGTACATCAAGTGTACAATGTAGTGATTCAATATTTATATATGTTTTGAAATGATCACCATAATAAGTCTAATTAACACCCATCACCATTCATAGTTACAACTTTTTCCCTTGTTATAAGAACTTTTTTATTTTAAAATCTACACTTTTCACTGACATGTTTTGTGCCAATGACCTATCAGGGGTGCAGTGGCTTGGAACATATATCAGCCATTGGTCAGGGCTTGGGAATTTTGTACTCTTATGTGAATAAGCACAATTGCTTCAAATATAAAATGGTTTATTGAAGTATGAGTAATACATATTTCCCTTGTCAAGAAAAGCCCTTGTAAACATCAGTAGGATAGTAAAAGGACAAGATGAATTCAGTGTTGTTTGAAAGTTAGGTATTAAAAAATCAATGAATGGGATCAAAGAGTCACCTTCCTACGATAAGTTGCAAAGAGCCAAGAGATGTGTATTCTGTATTCTCACCTTATTGTTTTGAAGAATGCAGCTATTTATAGGGAGCTACTACTGCAAACAGTAGAAGTTAGAGAAACCCAAATTTAATCCATGCTTTATCACTTACTGGCTGATGATGGCCAATTTTCTCATGAAAATGGTAGAGACAATGACATTCTAGTTGTCCCCCAATAGTTATTCCATCTCTCCCCATTGTATACTGTGAGCTTTGGGTGAAATTGACTCTACCCCCAGATTTAGGAGGGGACCCTGATTAATCTTAGCCTATCATTGAACTCCCACACCTTTTCCCAATAATGGTATTGAGGTATACAGATAAGTCGTGCCTTAGTATGAAACTTAGTGTAAAAAGCCATATTTGTTTATGGGCTCTGGGATGATGTCTATCTCTATAGTGTGAATGAGGATGTATATAGACTTGAGTACTGCTGGTAACATTTTGTTGATTGTGAGGAGAATGGACCTCATGATGAATCTGACTCATAGAGGAATACAGAGATGAAGGAATTATGGAGAGATTGACCCAGAGCACTGCTCAAGCCATGCCTGAAGACCACACTACCACTAGGCTTTCCAGTTACATAAGCAATAAATCTTGCCTGCTTGTTAAACAATTTTGAGTTATTTCCTACAAAAACCAATTTGTATGCTTACTTCTGGGGTAGTTGTATGTGAGTAAATATCTTACAAGGGTGTCAGTGAGTTCCAAGATAGTATCCATCATGGCAGTACAATTATTGTCCACATGATGGGGGAGAAGTGGGAGTGCTACAGATAATGACATGCAACCAAGTCCCAGGGATAAGGTGGTGATGGTTTTAGGTGCAGAGAATAGGAATTAAGAATAGAAACAATCACTTAAAACTTCCATTCTGCCAATCTCTCGGGCTAATTACTAATTGGTTTACTATTTAATTGGTAAGTACAGCTATTAATTATGTTAGGAAATAAAAAGGTTTATACATATGTAGCCTCATATATTCTGTAATTTAGAGTCATGAATCAGAAGGAGGTACATAATTTAATTGTCAGTTCAAAGGGCCTCAGTACTTCAAGATGTACTAAGGAATGGAATGCAGCAGAGGTCTTAAATATTTATCAACAGCTGGATGAATAAGAAAGTTGAGTCACAAAAAAAAAGAAAGAAAGAAAGATCAATTGAGATCACAGTGTTGTTCTTTCAAAGTCCTTTCCTAAGATTTCAGGTGAAACTGGTGAGCACAATCTTCAAATATGATGGAATGTGGGGGCCGAAGTCTGCCTTTCTGAAGCATGGGGTGACGGACAGCCCTGTGCCCATCTGGTAACTCCAGGGGTTGGAGCCTGTGGAGAGGGTGCTATTGACAGCCTTGGAGAAACAGGGAGAAAAGGAAAGGGGGTGTGGAGAGATAATGAGCTCCGTTTCTGACATGTTTAGTTTTAGGAGGTGGTGGGACACCCAAGTAGAGATATTCTGCAGACAGAAAGAAATATGGGACTGAAGAAAGGGTGAGAGGTCAAGGCTGGGGCTGGAGGTTTGGGAGTCATCTGCGTTCAGGTGGTAATTAAAGCCATCTGACGGGGAGCTTCCAAGAGGAGTGTGCTGTGAGGGAAAAAAGCCTACTGAGCCTGCTGAAGGAGAGAAGGAAAAGAGGGGGAAAGGCTCTCCCAGGAAGTTCAGGAAGGTGATGCTGAGAAGGGAAGGAAGGAATCTACAGAATATGGTCCTTACAGCTGAGGGGAAGAAGGAAATGGAGACCCATTTAAAAGGCTCACAGAAGTTGAAAATGTTATAAAGAGTAATTAGGCAACTGGACATTTCTGTCATTTCATGAACACCATTCAGAAGGAAGTGGAGGTCATTTACCCTTCAAAAAACCAGGGAATCATTTATACAAGATGAATGATTTGGGGGAGGCTGAATTCTCAGGCTTTCCTTTTCTACTGAGAAAGGAAATAATATTTATCAATTTGGGGGGATTGATGAAGCTAGTCAGCACTCCCAGTGAAAGAAAATAAATGAGAAATTCTCACTCATTATAATACCATGAAGATTATCATCATAACGTGAGGAATATTTGTTTAAACAGAGTTTTTGAAAGTTATAGGAAAGAGGACATGACAAGGAGGATGGCTCACTGAGATAAGCAGTACCTTAGAAACCTAAGCATTAAGAAAATAAAAAGCCAATTGAGAAATAACTCCCGTAGAAGAGTAAAAGCCCAGGGAAGTCATTCACTGAAGTGGTGTTGCTGAGACTAGCTAAGTAAACTGAACAATATGAAAGGCTATGAGGTTAGGGAATAGAACAAAGACATGTAAACATGTAAACCTTTTTTTTTTTTCTTCAGTTTTCTCCGTGATAGAAGTCAGTGGGGAATCACATCTTTATATACCAATATATAATCCACTGATTCACTCAATTCATAGTCCTGAAGGAGTTCCTAGTAACAAAGGGCTGCAAATCATGTCCTTCTCATAGCTTGGCAAATTCCTTTTGGCAAGATGTACATTAATAATGGTGTGATGATAAGATCATTTCCTCAAGATCTCCAGAGCTGGTCTGTCGACTAAGGTGGTACAGGGTGACTAAGATGACTGCAGTCACAACTCTTGCTCAACCATTAAAGAAGAATATAACACTGTTGTGCCAGGGTTAGTATATAATCCCCACCAGTAACCGATAGCCATTCTTCGGGAGGAAGGCAACCATATTTTTATAATAAATTTAAATGGTTGGGTAAGGCTGAATATGGATG
Organism: Mustela nigripes; assembly: GCF_022355385.1. Classification (NCBI taxonomy): domain Eukaryota; kingdom Metazoa; phylum Chordata; class Mammalia; order Carnivora; family Mustelidae; genus Mustela; species Mustela nigripes. The sequence continues at coordinate 100,194,202 of NC_081569.1, forward strand.
CTTAGAGAGAGGGTTGGATTGGGGCCAAGGGCAAATGGCCTCTTTACATATTAAAATTCTAAACTTTTGCTCCAAGGCATGAAGTTTGTTTTACTCTAATTTTTGTATTTATAATTCATTATAACATTGATTTTCCAGACCCCTTTAAAGTTCCATTAGTTGAATTTAGACTGCCTCACAGAGGCACAGGAATGACAGGACAAAATGAGACTAGTAGGGGCAGAGAAGGGGAGAGTTGGAAGAGTGGACTGGAGTGGGGTTGGGGGTGGTTGGTGGTTGGAGGAAAAAAAGTCTGCCCACTCTTGAGGGTCATAGTAATCTTCATTGTTTTTCAGGAAGAATAGGGAAAGCAAGGAAGAAGGTGGCTCTACTATTTCCTGAGTGCTTTTCATGGTTCAGCTATAGCATATGATGTTTTGACATATAATAAAAAATATGTATTTGATTTATGTCCCCATTTCTGACACAGAGCTACTAAAATTTTTGGAATTTCCTAAGTGATGAGAGCAAACAGATGTCTTTTGTTATGTTAATGAGGGGACTTTTGGAGCCCCACCTAAGGATGGGAGCTGGTTGCCAAGAGAACCAACCCTGTGATTAGGGGGGTCGGAAATTTCTGTCCTGCCTCCCAAACTCTGGGGAGGGGTCTGGAGGTTGAGTTTAATCACCAATGGCCAATGATTTAACCAGGCATGAATATGCAATAAAGTTCCATAAAAACCCTGGAAAGGAGAACTTCCTGGTTGGTGAACACACGGAGGTGCTGGCAGTGACACATTTAGAGAAGAAATGGAAGCTCCAAGCCCTTTCCCTCCATCTTGCCCTACGCATCTCTTCCATCTGGGTGTTTCCAAGTTATATCCTTTTACAAGGTGATTAAACTGGTGATTTAGTTAATAAAATGTTTTTCTGAGTACTGTGAGCCACTCTAACAAATTACTTGGATCCAGGGAGGATGTCGTGGGAACCTCCAATCTGCGGCCAGTAGGTCAGAGGCACAGGTGATAACCTGGGCTTACAACTGGTGCCTGAAGTGGGGAAGGGAGGACAGTTTGGTGGGCCTGAGCCCTTAATCTGTGGGACATGCCCCTGTCTCCAGGTAGATAGTGTCAGAATTGAGCTGAATTATAGAGCACCCAGCAAATGTCAGAGACTTGTTCGGTGGTGAGGGAATCCCCCTCCCCCTGAAACACATACACACACACACAACTTAGGTGCTCAGACCCTTTGTATGTCATTCATATAATTCTCACAATAACTATTTATGGTGTGTTTTATTGTTCTATTTACCCATAAACGAATGGAGGCTTAGATTGGTAACTTGTCTGAGGTAGGAGCAGAATTAGGATCTGAAATCAGTCCCTCTTCTTTCTCCCTCTCTTCCTTCCAATATGTTAATACTCTCCTCCCCCTTTCTGTGTTTTGACCTTTTAATGAGTAACACCTAAGAAGGAGCTTGAATTTCTCCTTTGTATTCCCTGTAGCAGACCCCCTTGCACACGAGTGCTAATTTGTGCAACTGTGTCTCACTAAACTAGCAAAGCAGCATGACAGGCAAGTAGCAGAGGAGTACTCCAGAGATGCCCAGGCATCTTCTGTGGTTCCAAGGGATTTTCACACCCTGGCCTGCTCCCATATCAGCATGTGTGTGGGAAATAACATATTCCCATACCTGACAATTACCTGGCAGAGTATCAGGGCCCACGTTTCAGATCAGAAGTTCTGGTCGAACTCCCAGCATAGGGAGAAAGTCTAGAATAAAAGGTAGAAAATAGTTGGAATTCAGGAACAGCATGAGACCAAAATCTAGTTTCCAAACTAGGTGGGCAAAGGAGTGGGGGTTGGGAACCTGACACCAGGATCCAGGAATGAACCTGGTCTAGCCGATCCTAGGAAGTGGAGAAGATACTGAAGAACATAAAGACATGAGGGCCAGGGGGAAAAGGATTCTCAGTTCTTATTCCATGGTATAAAACCCCGAAGTATAAGGCAAGCTGAGTGGAGAATGAGGAATCAGGAGCCCATGCTCATTAGCACCAAGAAGAAAGGCTAAGGAATTCTCACGTGCTTGAAGGGTTTCCAAGAGTTTGGAACAGAGGCTGAGACATACCAGAGTTGGGCTAAATAGGGATGTGTGTGGCCGCAAGGAAGAAGGGATAGGATAGGTTGATTCTGACATTTCACCAGTTTGACGCCAGGGAAGTCCTGTTGTTCCCTTTCTGCTTGCCCCCTTGGAGCCTTCATGGGGGTTCAACACAGAGAAGGGGGAGAAACTTTGCCTCTCCCTGGTGCTCCTGCACCAGAGTTCTAACCTGGTTCTCAGTTGGGGTGCTTTAGTCCTCCAGTTGGGGTTGTCAGATAAAATCCAGGATGCACAGTTAAATTAGGTTTTTGTTAAACGACAAACAATATTTAGTATAAGTCCTAAATATTGCATGGGGTATAGTTCAATTGAGAAATAATATGTTGCTTTTTGGAAGTCCAAATGCAACCGGATGCCTTGTATTTACATTTGATAAATGTGACGACGCTGCACCCCGGGGGACTGACAATGTTTAGGGACATTTTTATTGTCATGACTGGGAAAGAGGTGCTGCTGGTGGCATTTGATGGACAGAGGTCAAGGATGCAGCCCCAAATGTCGGTAGTGCCAAGACTGAGAGAACCTCCTCTAAGACAAGCTGGTAGGACAGTATTTTGCGTCTAGCTCCAGAATCAAAAACTCAACCAAAGTACATTCAGTTCTCTAGTATTATTTGTGTTTATATTTAAATGGAATCCCTAAATAATTAACTGCCTATTAGAATATAGGGAGAGAATTCTGTATTCCCCTCACCCCATCTCTGTCACTAACTAACTGTGTGATCTGGCATAAATTACCTTTCTTTTCCTCAGTTTTCACATATGTGATATGGGGGAATAGTGATAACTGACATCATTTTTGTGTGTGCTGGCGAGCCCTGAAAAATTTTTTATATATAAAGTGCTTAGAAGAGAGTCTGGGACATAGAGAAGCTCTCAGTAAATGGAATATATTGCTGCGATTAATTATTAGTAATTTTAAAAAGAAAAGAAGGATATCTCTTACTATAAAAAATGCTTTGAGCATAGTAAACAATCCTCTTCATTATTTTTTACAGGTTCCCCTTTTAAGGTTGACAGATAAAATTATAAAAATTATAATGAGTAATTTTTTAGTATATAAGTATATCCCTAAGAAGTATGCATGGGGCATGCTTACCCTAAAACAATATATTGTTTATTTAAAATTCAAATGTATCTGGGCATTTTTATGTGCTAAATCTAGCAACCTGATGCATTTTGGAATGGAGAGGGTTTGTGTGCATCTTTGCCCTTTGATGAGCATATCTCAGGGTTGTCAGTTCTAGAAAGAGCTTGCAGGTGTGAGCTGAAGATGCACAAAGATCCACTCCTCCTTAAAGACACGGTAGCAGAAGAAATAGCAAAGCTGCCATTAGTGATGTCACCTAATAGCTTGCTGACACCAAGCCCTGACATTTCTTTCCACCAGTTAATTAAAATGGTATGGTACTTAAAAGAATCAACAGGTGTGCAAAATATTCTAGAAAACCATCCTGTTCTCAGACTATAATGATATTCTTACACTCCAATTCAAGGGTTTGGCAAACTTTTTCCGTAAAGAGCAAGACAGTAGCACATCAGGCTTTGTATGCCATGTTTGGTCTCTGTCATGTATGCTTTCCCCGCTTTTTCTGCTTCACTTCCTCTTCCTTTTTTAAGCAATTCGTTAAGACTATAAAGATCATTCTTAGCTGTGGCACTGTACAAAAACAAGCCTGGGGTTGGATTTGGCCTGTGGACTCCAATGTTGGGATCCCTGCTCTAATACCAGGAGAGCATTAAGGGTGTGTGTGGGGCTCTATGGGGTATATTTATTCATAGTGATTATGGTCATAGCTTATAATGGAAGGGAAACTAGCATCTGATTATAATTAATTAATACGTATTTAACATTTACTATAAGTAAGCCAAGTAGTAAGTTTCTTACATGTCTTAGCTCATTTAAATTGAGACAGGTTAGAAAGGTTAGGTAACTGGCTAATTATCCTATTGTTGGTGGAACTAGGATTTGAACCCAGGCAGTCCAGTTCTAGCATCTGCAATCTTAGCCATGAGGCTGTGTTGTCTCTTATGAGAGTAGTAACTCCTTTGAAAAAAATGGATACTATTCTTGTCCTCACTCATTTCTTTTCATTTTCCAAGTAGCTTAATATCTAAGATTTCAAACATACTGAAATGACCAAAAGAAAAACACCCTTGTTTTACTTTACTTGCCGTTGAGCGTGGAAGGAATTTTCAGACTGATTGGAGTAAATCAAATGAGATGATGTCATCTGGGGTTAAGGATCATATATATCTTCATACAAGCCATGCACATACCCATACTTTGAGTACTGAGGACTCTAACTGTGGAGTCCTTAAGAAGAGAGAAATGAAATAGATTGTATTTCCTCGAGAAATGAAATGGAGCCTAGAAATGGGGTTTTCATTGGATTTCCCAAAAGCAGAGAAGGCTTAATGTATAAAAGAAAAGGGGACAGCTAATGGAAACTTCTTTCCCACCAATACAGTATTATCTGAGGGGCATCCAGAGAATGACATTAAGAACATTCTCTCACTTTGGCATCTGTTGAACCTAGAAATATTAACCACACTAAAAAGGGCTTTCTTATTTCTCATTAACGACATCTTACAAGCACTCTTGGAAAAAGTACACTGAGAAGTTCAAAAAACAGGAAACAATTGTGAAATCACAATCATATATATTGAGCTCTGCCCTTGGCTCCTGGCACAGTGCTCCTGAAACTGTAATTTTCTGAGTTATAAGAGTGTGTTCTGTTTCAGTGAGGTGACGCTGGGTGGGCTCCCAAATGGCTTCTGGGTGAGGGCTGGTCAGCAGAAAGACCTAGCCATGACTAGAAGTGTTAAAAAGACAACTTAGGTGATACAAACTTTATTTAACATCCCATGAAGTAGGCAATGTCTGTTCTCAAAGGTCCAGAGAACTACAAAATGGAGTGGAAGCCAGGAAACTTCTATAGGATAAAGAATAAAGAACAAGTAGGAGGAGGATAAAGATGATAAAGAACAAAGAAGTAAGTTGGCCCAGAGTTGGCTTGGGGTTTGGGATTGGCTGAGAGGAGATACTGTATTTCCGGTCAAAGGAAGCATTTATAAGGACGCGCAAGTTATCCAAGTTTCGGTTTGTTGAGGTAACCCCTCAAACACAAATGACTCTGTCTTGGGCCTCAAAATTTAATTTAATTTTTAGTCCTACTCTCCCATTCTCTTGAGAAAGGAAAAGGGCTGAAAAATGGGGTTAATGACTGATCATGGAAGCCTCCATAGAAATCCCAATCATATGGGGTTTGGAGAACTTTTGGGTTAGTCAACACATCTAGGTAATGGGAAGGTGATGCATCCCAACTCCATGGACACAGGAGATTTGCACTCAGGATCCACCTGGACCTCCTGCTCTGCATCTCTCCAGTTGGTTAATCATCTATATCCTTTAGCCTGTCCTTTAACAAGCTGGATAAATGTAAGTTAGTTTTTCCTGAATTCTGTGAGCTGCTGTAGCAAACTAATCAAACCAGAGGGTTGGGGTTAAGGGAAGCTCAGATACAGCAGATGGGTCAGAAGCACAGGTGACAAGCAAGACTTGGAACTGGCACCTGAAGTGAGGTGGAGGTAGTCTGTGTGGCTGAGCCCTTAACCTAAGGGATCTGATGTTCTCTCCAGATAGTGTCAGAATGGAGTTAAAATTGTCGGACTTCCAGCTGGTGCTACAGAATTGCTTTGATGTGGGGAAAAAAAAACCCTCACACATTCAGAGTCTGAAGTGAAGTGTTCCATGTACAAGCAAAGGAGACATACAGAAGGAAAGAATTGGGTTCCTTGCTAGCTGAACTATGAAGATGACCCACTTGTTCTTCCCCAAACTTCCCAGACCTTGGATGCCCATCCTTTGATTCATATTTGCTAGAGATGTGGGTATCTTCTGGCTTGTATTCTACTCTGTCTGACCCCTACTTCTACTTCAGGATCTTGACACACCAATCCAGTGGGACTGTGATTCAGCATGGCACCTCATGCCTTTCTGGGACTTGTAGGCTATTTCGTGGTCTCAGGAATATCCTTATCTGGGTGCTGGCTTCCCTCAATTGAGCTCAGGGTCAGAGTGCAGACCTAGACTCTACGGAGGGTGAAGAGACAACACCTCATCTCTTTCCCTTACCAAATTCATCTTGGGTTTTTTTTTTTTTTTTTCTCCTCATTGATCATACACCGCTTTCTTCTCTGGCTCTCCCCTTTTAATCTGTGGACCATATTTTCTATTCTCCTTCCTCTGTGATACTGAGTCCCTAGTAGAGACGATCTTGATAAATTATGAGCTTACTGTAACATACTTGGGTGCATTTGTATTGAAATAAAACATAAATGCAGAAAAGCACATGTAATACAGAATTTTGAAGTGTGCTCTATTCATTAGAAAACAGTGTAATTAGCCTACTCCTTTTAGTTTTTTTCTATTTTCACCCCTTTCTCTTCTAGGACTAACTGGTAAACTCAGAAAATTTTAGAGTTGGTGTGTGCGTCTTTGGAGATTTTCTTCAGCCCAGTTTCTCTTCAAGTAATAGAATGCAGTTTCAATAACTATGTTTTGACTGAAGAAATGTTTTCTTTATTCTGTGGATCACCTCAGTGATTCAGCTGCATATTTATTATCTAATGAAGTCACATTCTCTTGGAGATGCTGGAAGCCCTTAGTGGGTCTAAGGGGTAATTTTTTTCTCCTCTGCTCTGCCCTTTAAGTAAAGCCTCCTCCACGTATCCTGTTTTTCCCTCCACAGAGGAGTGTTTCACCTTTGGCCTCTGAATGCTTTAGGTGTGTGCCTGCATGTGTGCTGTGTGTGCAGAGGGTGCTGGTGGGACAGGAGTGAAAAAATAACCCCGTGGCCCTTCATGCACTTTTATTTGCCACTGGAAACAAATTGTATCAGAAAAACAACAACAACAACAACAACAACAAAACATTAGTATCCACAGATGTTCCATTTGGAAGAGAGGTTTCAGGGACTTGAGAGACTGAATTCAGTTTCAGTATAATGCCGTTAAGAATTTTGGACAAGGAAATGAAATCATAATGATTCTGGTATGACTTAATTAAATATAGGAGAGTTCCTAATTAATTTTTGTTAACTTGCAAATCAATTTTTGCTTATTTTTGTGCCCCCATCTACATCATATACTCATTTTGGTTTCAAGTAAGTAGATCTACAGATATGTAGTGTAATATTTTCTTCAAGGTCCTCCGAAACCCTGAAAGAAAAGCTAAATGAATTTTTTTGTTTGTTTGTTTTCGGTAGACTCATCCAAGTGTAGTACCCATTCAAATAGTGAGTACTCAATAGAGGTATGCTGACTTAAGTGCTAAGTAAAAGCTCCCCAAAATATTTTTGAATATAGATGCAGAGGGGATACGTGGGCCCTCAGCCTGTAGAATTTGTCCAGATAAGATTCAGCTATGGGGTTAGGGCAGCAGGAAGTGATTAATTTTCTTAGGTATTTAACATGTTCCTTTGAAGGGGATAGGCTTTTGAATCTTTAAGATTATATTTATTGGGATGGTGGATGGTGCTTCCCTTCTATGTTTAGACATGAAAGTGAATGTCATTGTTGAACAGTAAACACGGGGGAATGACTTTGTGACAGAAGTATGTAAAGTATCTTGTAATTCAGTAGGAGAATCAAAGTCCGCTTCAGTTCTTTGCATTCTCAGGGATTCAGAAAGGATTAAGGTAACAATAGCTAGAACCCATGCAAGGGAGTAACTGAAGGATAGCATTCCTTGAACCTCAGAAACCCCGGGTGAAAGGAATTGGGCAATTAAGGTCTTTAGGAAATCTAATGGGGTCATTTGTGAAAGCCGTCTTCATGGAACTTGGCAAACTGTCATCTCAGAGATCAAGGGAGGTCACTGGCTTAAGAGTTGGGGAATGAAAGTGGAGTGACTGTTTCCTGCAAAGTATGTTTAAAGACTCTTAACTCTTGTCTGACAGTAGCTACAGGGTTTTTTGTTTTGTTTTGGTTTGGTTTGGTATTTTTTTTTTTTTAACAATATGGGAGTGCTAAAGATACAATGCCTGTGTAAAGTGAGCTCTTGTCTGCCTAAGTTATATCATATGCAAAGAGCTTAGGTTGTTTTTCCCATGCAGCTACTCAAGCACAATTATTCCTAACTAATTGAAGTTAACCAATCAGCAAATATTTATTAAATGCAAATGGATGTGCCATGTTTGAAGATAAATTTGAATGTAAAAAAAATTCTTACATTAGCTTAAATTCTCAAACACATTCATGCTGCTATTAGTTTACCAACAATCCTACCAGGGGGATTTCCTATTACTCTGGGTGGTCATGGAGGGATTTGAAAAAGGGAGAAAGTATAATTGTATTATTTAACTCAAGAGTGTTGTACATTTTTTTTTAAGATTTTATTTATTTATTTGACAGAGAGAGATCACAAGTAGGCAGAGAGGCAGGCAGAGAGAGAGAGGAGGAAGCAGGCTCCCCGCTGAGCAGAGAGCCCAATGTAGGACTCGATCTCAGCACCCTGAGATCATGACCTGAGCCGAAGGCAGCGGCTTAACCCACTGAGCCACCCAGGCGCCCCGAGTGTTGTACATTTTAAGTGGGGCTCTCACAACTGGTCTAAATAAGGATGGTGAGGGATCTGAAAAAAAGGAAGTCATCTGAAGAGAGGAGAAAAGAATTACATTGAAGGAAAGAATATTAACCAGACACATGCAAGTTGTTTTTAAATACCTAAAGGAGAGCTTAGTAGAAGAAAGAAGGAAGTTCTTCGCCTCTGTTGCAGAAAAATAAAAAAAAAAAAATGGGTAGGAGCTACAAGGAGGTAAGTAATTTTATATAGGGAAAGGTTTGATTTGACCTCAAAAGATTCTTCACACTTGTACAAGTATGCATGGATGTTTGAAACTAGTGAAGGCTTATGATCAAGTAGTAGTGTGTTGATAAGACTTTTTAAAAAAATGCACCTGCAGCTGAGCCAATCCCAAATCATCTCCAACAAACTACCTAACTTCCCACTGAGGTAAATGCCAAAAGTTAAACAGACATATCTAGAAGCAAACTCATTCATGCATACATCTGCCTGGCCTCCTCTCCACTTCCTCTTTTCCCTGAAAAGACCCATAATGTGCGTTCCTCTTGGGGCTTTCCTGACTTTGTCTGTGGTATTAATGATCTCCTAAGACTTGGAACCCTGGGCAAGCTTGTCATGAGGGAGGTTGCCTGGTAGCATTACTGTAACCCAGATGTAGGGTGATGAATGTTCTCTTAGGAAGGTGGGGGTGGGAAGGAAGAGGAAGCTTGGATTTGAGGGGCATTCTCACAGAACATTAGCAAGACTGTGAAGTGACAGCTGCAAAGAATGAATGAGGGAGAAGGCGGAGTCTGACACAAATGGAGACCATGGTCTAAGTGATTAAGAGATTGTCCACACTGACCAAGGCAGGAAAGCCACAGGGACGAGACACAACATGAGTATTTTTAAGGGAGAGGAGGCAAAGGAGATGTAGGCATGAATGAATTTGCTTCTAGGTATGTTAGTTTGATTTTTGTCAATTACTCAAGTGGAAGGGCTTGGTAGCTAGTTGGACATTTGGAATTGGCTTGGGTACAGATCCAGGCAGATGTGGAAAAGCACTCCTAGTGGCAGGTACTCCAGGAGATGACAACAGAGGGTTGACGGGTAAGCCTGTGGAAACCCCATAGGAGAGATGCCTGCCTGGGTGGCTCAGTCAGTTGTGCATCTGCCTTCAGCTCGGGTCATGATCCCAGGGTCCTGGGATCAAGTCCTATATAGGGCTCCTACTTCTCCCTCAGCCTGCTGCTCCCCCTGCTTGTGCTTTCTCTCTCTCTCTCTCTGACAAATAAGTAAGAAAAGTCTTAAAAAGAAAGAAAGAAAGAAAGAAACCCCATAGCAATTAGTATCTTGGGTCTTTTGGTAGTTTGGAGAGATTCTTTACCTGTGTGTGTGTGGTGGGGGGCAGGAGCAGTAGGGATTCTTCTTTTAAAATTATACTATAGACTATAGACTATAGACTGACAGATTCCTTTTGTTTTGTTTTGTTTTGTTCTGGAGACTAAAACAGCAATGCACCCCAAAGCTCTAGTTCACTAATCACAATATTCCAATGAGCTGCTAAATTTCTATTAGGGTACATCTGAAGAATCAATACTATTAACTAATATTTTTATAGTAATTCTTGCTTTTCACTCTTAACTTGTAAGGGGGAAATGTGACTTCAAGAAAATCTTACCTTGAAAGACATCTAGCAACAAATACTTCCCCTGGATCAACAGTGCTCTGCAAAGGAGGGGCACCTGCTTCTGTATATTATTCTCACAATTTCTCAAGAGGACAAATAACAGTTAAACAAAGAGTAGCCTTTATCTTTGTTGTTTCTACCCATGGAAATTCAAATACATTATTTTACAAATGACCAACAATGATGTAAGTGGAAACACATTAAGTGTAGGTAGGCTCTAATATACGCATACTTGTGTAATCCCAATTCCTGTAGCACCTGGCTATAGCTCTGTCGAAAGAACTTTGAAGATTGAAATAAACTTGTCCATAAAATACTAACTTCTTTTTTATTATATTAGTATTACTGAGGGTATGTCACCACTGATCCTTCCATATTTTTTTCAATTTTATTTTATTTAATAATTTTTTTAACATATTAATGTATTACTTGCCCCGGGGGTACAGGTCTGTGAATCATCAGGTTTACACACTTCATAACACTCACCATAGCACATACTTTCCCCAATGTCCATAACCCAGCCACCTTATTCCCCCCCACACACCCCCCAGCAATCCTCAGTTTTTTTGCGAGATTTTATTTATTTATTTATTTATTTTTAAATTTATTTATTTATTTTCAGAAAAACAGTATTCATTATTTTTTCACCTTTTTGTGAGATTAAGAGTCTCTTACAGTTTGTCTCCTTCCCAATCCCATCTTGTTTCATTTTTTCCTTCCCTACCCCCCAAACCTCCTGCCTTGCCTCTCAAATTCCTCATATCGGAGAGATCATATGGTTTCTTCCATCTTAACGGAAGTCACATTCTCAGGATTGGAGCAGAAGTGTTGACTAAGTGCTGAGCAATTGAAAGCCATTGTTTATTGCATAGTTTTACCTTGGGGACTAAAAAGTTCTGTTTTTCATGTTTCTGAATAATCAGCAAAGCTAAACACATTTCAATGAGTTGATTTACTCCCAGCTGGGTAGATACAATTCTGTTGGTTGGATAATCATGGATTTAGAACAACAGGCACCTCCTTGCCAATTTAGTAAAAATGCTAATTTCAAAAAGCTCCTGTTTTGTCCACAGAAAGTATAAACATTGAATTCTGTAGTGGCAAGATTTCTCAAAAGTCTACCTCAGCTACTCAAAATATTTATGAATGTGTACAACCAGCCTTTAACTTGTTTTGAAATATAATTCTTATAAGTTGTTGTAGACAGAAATCTTTGGTTCAAGCATCATGTACTCTCAGGTTCTTAAACTAGGCAGCCAACTCTTGGTTCTAAACTAAGCTAGAACTGTTGAAAAAGAAGAATTTTATGTTCACAGCACAGGTATTTTTGTTTTCACCACAAAACCTATTCCCAGTTCTTCAGGAAGAAGAGAAGAATGATTATAAACCTCTAGGGCCCAGGAGGCTGAACTATAAAGATAGAGGATGATGGTCTTTTTCCTCCTTTTAATTGCAAAAAATATCTGCAAATGGACTAGAGGTCCATTACAGCCATTTGGATGGTAACATTCACCTATAAGACTGAAAATGTGGTTCACATCTATAACTACATAAAGTATGAATTCAGAGGTTGCCCAATGGAATTTTTGATCTAAGCACGAACCCAGCTACAGGGTGTTCTAATATTAGCCAGGAGGACCTGCTTTCCCAAATGGAGGATGATTTAAGACTCTATTTTTGTTGTTCAGTAAATGCTGTTAGAAGTGGCAGAAGGTTACCCTTTTCCCATCACCTTAATTCCAGAGATATTCACAGACCTGACATTAGGCTGTTGGCTACTCGTCATAAGACTTCTCTGTCAAAGTGAATTCAGCTGATGAGCTATGAACACGCTTACAGTCAGATAATAGATGAAAGAGTCTCAAGATAAACGAGGTGCTTATAGAAAACCTGGCCAAAGTTGTTTAAAATAGGATGGCAAAGGCCGTTAATTCTGTCAGGCAGTTTCAAAAGGCAGTGGGTACTTGACTTCTTACTCAGAGAGCACATTATCTTACCTTTTTGTAGGATTGGGGACTCTGCTGTATGTTGAAAGAGAGAGTGTGCCTTTTTAAGCTGATGCTAAACTAACCATGGCATTCTAAAGGAAGCAAGGGAAAATCCCCCCTCCCCCAGGACAATAAAGGACTTGTAGCCACACTTACAGGCTAACATTTTGAGCAGGTTGTATCACACAAAATGCTCTCCTTTCTCCACGCTCTGTTCCTCTTTCTTTTCCATGCAGAATGCTCAAATTACATCTGTGGAAGATATTAACCTGAGCACCGACAACCTTTCTTTTTAGGAGCTGATCGTATGAAGATTCAAAGTGAGTGTCACTCTTATTGCTTGCCTGTTTCTGTTCTCACTCTTTTGGATGTAGATTTTAAAATGTGGTTAAAAACATAGATCAGCAGCATTTTTCTTCCCACCATAAGAGCTAGTCTACCTCCATTTACAAAGTAAGTTGCATCTTGGATTGTTTCTGTTAGCATGACATATTAATAATAGCAATAGAAATTTAAAAATATTTTTTTAAAAAAACCCTAAATTTAAACATTGACAATTAGACTGGGTAGGTCATCTCCCCTATTTCTTAAATATGAAAGTTTGTCTAAAGTTTTCCAAAGGAATAGACTTCACAGCTTTTCTTTTTTCATTTTGATGCACAGTAAGATTAAAGCTCAGGAGAATGTAGTCAGAATCATATTTGAAAGAGAGTAAAGGAAATGTGCTAAAACATTCTTCCACCAAAAGCAGAGCAGAAATCCATTCATTGGGATCTTAAATAATTCAAAATGCCTCATACAGGAAAGATCTTCCTGCATACTCATCTGTTTCATTCTTTTGCATCATTATTTATCCCTTCATTCAATAAACATTTACTGATTTCCTTCTCTGTGCAGATGTGGGGCTGCATACGGGAATTGCAGAGAAGGCTCGGGCACTTCTCTCTGATAGTGTGTGTCCAGAGCTGGGGACAGATGGTTACCACCATTCAGCAGCATGGTCCAGACACTCAGGAAATCTGAGCGAGCGCTAGCCAGCCCAGGCTGGGGTAATCATGAGGGCATTCTGGGTAAGGCAGACCTGCAGTCCTGGAGTCTTGGAGACCAAGTACAAGTTAGAGGTGAAGTTGAGCGAAGAGGTGCAGCCATTCAGTCAGAGGCTGCTAAGGAGCTAAAGCAGGGAAGTGTAGGTGTGAGCAAGAGAGTCATTGGGGAAGTGCAGCGCCAGTGTAAGGTAAGAGGTGGTGGGGACAGGATAGGCACAGTCTGGATGTCCTTCTGAGGTGCATCGTCGGACCATGACACAACCGTGTGAATACTTCAAGTGGCTTCTCACATCACTCAAAGAACAGAAACCTAGAAGGCCCTACACAGTTGGCTTCCTGCCACTTCTCTGATCTCTCATTCCACTCCAGCTACGGTCAGCTCTTTGTCATTCATTCCTCTGACCCTCCAAGGTGTAAGCATGGAGCTCTTCCTACTCATGGGGCCATCCTGTGCTGGTAGCCTGGTTCATTCTCTCACCTCCTTTCAGGGCTTTGCCCACATGCCGCCTTCTCAGACAGGCTTCTTCCAAACACCCTATTGAAAACCACAGTTCTCTCCCTTCACCCTGCCCTTGACATCTTTTTGCCTGTCCCCTCTCTGCTTTGGTTTTCTCTGGTAGCACTTGACTACAATTAGACTTTCTCTGTATTTGGCTTACCAGTGTATTGAATGTGAAGCTCTGCAGGAGGAGAGCTTGTGGTCTGTTTTGTTCCTTGATGCAGCCTCAGTGCCCAGAAGAGTTTCTGGTATATAGTATGCCCTCAGAGGCAGAGTTGAGTCATAGGTCCACGTGACTTAAGAACTTGATTTTGCACACAAAGTAAAACAAAAAATTAAATACTATGAATTATATATTGTACATTTTGCTCATTTTATATATAGTACCTTGATATATACATTATATACTTATACATATGTCCTCCTATACAGGATGATATACATAAAATTATGCCTAAGTTATATATATTGTATCTTATTGTCATTCAAGGAAACTTCCAGGATAATTTTGATTATACTTATGTTTTATTAGTTGCTTTTGGAAACCAGTTCTCCTGTAAGATGCAACTTCTTATGATTCTTAAGGCAATGCAGAGGCTGTGAACGATTTTAAACAAGAGCTTGACACACTTGGATTTACATGTTTGAAAAAAAATCACCCCATCATGGTAGAAGACTACATTGCAGGGGGTTATGTCAGAGGCTGGGCAATCACAGAATGTTGTCCAATTCTGAAGAGATGATGATCACCTGCACTAAAGTCATGGTAATGAGGATGGAAAGAAGCAGGTGGATTCCAGAGATAGGAGGAGACAGACCTTCTAGAACTTAGTGATGAGCCTGTGGGCTTTAGCTAACTGTACTCTGAAGACATACCTCAGTTGGGCAGCTTATCCACATGTCACCAAGCTATAAAGGGACTCCTGAAACATTGTTTACAAATTGTGCTTATCTATAAATAGTTCATAGTGACATAAAGACAAGTGCTGGAGAAGACTAGTTTTGGATGGAGTGTGAAGGTAGGAAAACAGAGTTAAGATTGATATCGTGCTGTGATTCCAATTGGAACACAAGCCTTAATGAAAGTATAGATGCACCAGTCAATGTAATCCTCTAGCAAGTTCTCTATTCAAAATAAGGTTAGGCTTCCAAAAAATCATTTGGGGTTTGTTATTTGGAGGTTGGGATATATTTTCTAGACATGAAGTTTTAAGATGTGGTAGGTTTATCCCAATTTATTTAAATCAAAATGTAACTTAATGTGCTGACATAAACAAATACATACATACATAAAAATGCTAATTAAATAATACAAAAATATGAAATGCTAACAAGTTATTGAGTGATAGAAATTTTTAATGATGGTACTTGAAGACTGTTAAATATTATTAGATGAAAATAAGGACAGGGGTGCCTGGGTGGCTCAGTGGGTTAAACCTCTGCCTTCAGCTCAGGTCATGATCTCAGGGTCCTGGAATCGAGCCCCGCGTCGGGCTCTCTGCTTAGCGGGGAGCCTGCTTCCCCCTCTCTCTGCTGCCTCTCTGTCTACTTCTGATCTCTCTCGCTCTGTCAAATGAATAAATAAATTAAAAAAAAAAAGAAGGACATAAATGGAGATTAGATTATGAAGTGAATTTCTGGGTTCCTTCAAAGATTATAGCATTGCATCCTTAGCTTATATAACTTAGAAGTTCAGAAATTTTAGGTATACAATGTATGCCAACTTAGTTAATGTATGTCATTATGTATACATTAGGAATACAATGTATGTCAACAAAGTTAATGTATTTTTAGACTGTATTGGTAAAAGCATTGTGTCTAGTTTGGGGAAAGTGGCAATCCTACTCTGTTTTGCTCTTTTCCAGCTATACGCAGAGACTATTAAAATCAGTCCTGGATATCACACTTTCAGAGGGATATAGACAAAATAATTATGTTTAAAGTTGATAAACAAGATGTTGGAGTTATTGGGTAACCAGGAAATGTATAGATTGAATTAGAGGGAACTAAAAGGATACAAAAGGCTATCCTGTATTAGAAGAATTAGAAGGTTTTCAAGTCCCCAAGAAGTAAAATGTAACTACCAATGTCATGCTGATGTTATAGTTGTACTTTTTTTCTAAGTTATAAAAAATACTGTAAGAGAAAACATCTGAAGTTTATTATTAAGAGCATCTTGAATTTATTGTCTTGATCTTGGTTCTTTTGTTGGATTGCTTACTCTCCTACCACACATTAAAGTTTATTTGCCCAGACAGTGAGTATATAACCATGCTTCAGGAGAAGGATGCCATCTTGATTCTCACGCCCTGAAAGGATTTCTCATTCTTTAAAATTTCATGACACCTGGGCTGATTCAGCAATCTCTGGACCTGGAAAGGAAGAAAAATTATTCTACTGACCTCATTAAGTCAAGTAATACTTTGTCCTTGTTGATCTCAAGTATTTTGGACTTGAAAATGAGTTCTTGAAGTTTCAAGTTGGGCATAACTTCTGTACCACAGACTTCTTTAGATGTAGTTCTTGAAAGTGCCGTTTTATGTCTCTTCAGAGATGAATTTTCTTGTATGTGTTAGATAGGTAAGTGAAAAGTAAAGACTCAGGGAAATTCCAACCATGTTAAATTCCTCTTCATTTGCTTCAACTTCCTGGACAAAAACATTTTGAGATTATACTTCAAGATGTTCCTTCCTGAAGAGATGTTTTGAGTAATGCTTGTTCTTTCATTCCACGGAGTCCTGTTGCTTAGAAGAGCTAACTAAGGGATAAAACTATTCAGGTTAGAGTTTATCTGCACATGGCAGGAAAGAAAAGGAGTAGTAGTTTCTTCTCTTGATTGTTATATCTTATCCATTGCAAAAGCATCAGGGAAAAAAAGTGGTTTTTGTTAGGGAGATAGTAATTTATGGGGAAGGGCTCAAAGTTTCCTCTATTTGGAGGACTAGAGGTAGATACTGTATTTCTGTTTTTGTCTTTGTTTTTGGTTTTGCTTATTTTTCTCATGAGCAAAGTGCTGGTTTTGTTGTTGTTATTTTCTTTCTCTGACTATAGGACACTGGCATGATGTGCATACTTATCAAAATGGTGGCAGGATTACTCTCAATGGAAAGCCAAGACTTTGCCTGGAGGCAGCAAAGCCCAACTTCTCTGAATTACCAATTTACACTGATATTGGAAAGGGAGTTGTTCCCTTACTCAAGTCTCACAACTTCTCCATTTGCCTTAAGAACCATAGTTTATTGAGATACTACTTATTACTCTATGGTAACTAGCCATTTCTATCCACCAGCATAAATTTTCTTTCCTCTTCACTGTGATTCTTCAGATATATAACAGCATTCATGCTGGTTAAGGTTAGGTCAGTGGACATAACCCAAGGGCAGGCTCATTTTGTTCATCACTGGATCATATGCTGTGTAGTTTTAAAACTGAGTTGTGAGAGAAGCTTATTTCTTCAGCAAGCTGGTTAAATATCTCCCATAGGTAAGTAAATAGTATTGTTCATTTCTTATTAAGTGAAACTGATCAAATGTAGAGGTGAGGTTCTAGAGCTGTTAATATTACCATGGGTCAACCTGGATAATCAATGGTTAGGAAAGGGTTTGCAGTCAACTGTGGAGGATTTGCCATCACTGGCTCAAACAGCAAAGAAGTTACTAAGGTAGTATCATTACAGCTAGTGAATTGCTCCAGCCAATAGTTTAAAAATTATAAAGTCTGTAAATTCTGGTCCACAATGGAAAAAACACTGTGGTATGAATCTGTTGCTTAGTAAGCAGGATTTAAAAATACTTATTTTCTATCTAATCAGATGAATGGTAAACTTTTGAATGGAATGACTAAAAATGTAGTCCCATGAAGCCAGGAAAGAGAATCTGAACAATTGTTATTATCCTGAAATTGCTATTATATTGTCTCACTTGAATTTTTTTTTTTTTTAATTAAGCAGCTAGGTTGTGAAACTCAATCATCTGAAATATTTAACTCACTTCTTGAGTGTCCTTAGCCCTCTGTCCTAGCATGGGAAGCAGTGAACCCTTTGGCAATTTACCCAGCAGTGTGTGTAGGAGTTGATTTTAAAAATGCAACTGATCATTTGTTCCTATAAAATTTCTTTCACAGACACACGCCTCTGTGAAAATGCATTTAACATTAAAAGTCTGAGTGTAATCTGAATTTCTGGTCTTACATTGAACTCTTGGACAAAAAGAAAAGCTGGGTGCGAAGAGAAAAAGAGAGTTAAGTTTGTTTATGGGTATGTTATGTGTCTGCCTCTTATACAAAGGATTGATCTCCTTTCTACCAAAGAGTGATAGAAAAAATAGTAGATATCACTGCTTCATTATCAAGCAAAAAAAATTAGGCATCATCAAGATGGTAAATATCAAGATGGATTAATATCAGTTTAGAACGGGCTGCCAATATAGAATAACAGAATGAGGAATTTATGTTTATGTTTTCTATGTCTATTTATGTTGTGTTTATACATGTTTATTTATGTTTTAGTTGTCATAAGAACAGAGATCAAGAACTCTTATAGCTTTCTCAATGATTGGGATACAAGACAGGTCCCCAACCCCCAAAAGGATAATTAATGTTAAAAGTGTAGGATTTCATGAATAGAGTCAGGTTTTGCTTTTATGCTTCAAAAATTCTGTGGTAATCAGCAAGAGTCACCAATGAGCTAAGGCCCTATGTCTATTTTACCTAATGAGCTTACTTACTAAAGCATGGAATATGTGTAACACCCCTGCTGAGTACAGAAATTTTAAATATGACTAAGATACATTTGTTATTTACAAATAATTCCTTGTGTAAAGTGATGCGATGGGGATTTGTAGTTTTTAGTCAAGAAAGTAATCACCTGTTGATACTGTTAAATCGATTTTCTAACTTTGACAAAACATCGCAAAGGGTCAGCTTGGTCTACTTGGATGGGTAATGACACGTTAATTTGAGGCCTTCCGTTTTTTGTATGTTTTTCTTAGAATCCAGGGCATGGAATCCT
Organism: Mustela nigripes; assembly: GCF_022355385.1. Classification (NCBI taxonomy): domain Eukaryota; kingdom Metazoa; phylum Chordata; class Mammalia; order Carnivora; family Mustelidae; genus Mustela; species Mustela nigripes. The sequence goes on from NC_081569.1 coordinate 100,213,143, forward strand.
GCTCCCTTTGAAAATGCTGTTTAGAACATCTCAGTGTTCAGGAACTTGGCTGCATTCGGTCTTACGAACAGAGTATAACTGCCATTTGAGTTTATAGTATTCCCAATAAAAAGGAATACTTGTTATCACTTCCAAGTTGGCATGCACCAAATATACAGAATGACCACTTTTCTTCTTCTTCTTTTTTTTTTTTCAAAGATTTTATTTATTTATTTGACAGAGAGAGATCACAAGTAGGCAGAGAGGCAGGCAGAGAGAGAGAGAAAGGGAAGCAGGCTCCCTGCTGAGCAGAGAGCCCGATTTGGGGCTCGATCCCAGGACTCTGAGATCATGACCTGAGCCAAAGGTAGTGGCTTAACCCACTGAGCCACCCAGGTGCCCACCACTTTTCTTCTTTTTTAAATTTCTTTAAAGCTAATTTGTGTGTGTGTGTGTGTGTGTGAGAGAGAGAGAGAGAGAGAGAGAGAGAAAGAGAGAGAGAAAAGGGAGGGTCAGAGGGAGAGGGACAGACAGAACCCCTGCTGAGTGGGGAAGCCCCATGTAGGCTTTTATCCCAGGATCCTGCCATCATGATCAGAGCTGAAGTCATACGCTTAACCAACTAAGCCATCTAAAAATGACTACTTTTTGATCAGTTTATTCTGGGAAAGTTGAGAAGCTTCAGCTGAATGCCTTACCCTCGCCGTTGGATCCTTGCTGAACATCCTTGCACATACAATTTATGTGTAGTTGCAAAAGTGCTTCTATAGGCTGTATAACTTCTAAAGGTGCACATATTAGACCAGGGATGCCTGGCTGGCTCAGTCAGTGGAGTATGTGACTCTTGATCTCAGAGTCATGAGTTCAAGCCCCATCCTGGGCCTAAAGCATACTTAAGGGAAAAAAAATTGTATGCGCTGGACCAAAGAATGTGTGTCTTAGAAATTTGCATTATCAAATTGTCTTCTAAGAATCTGAATGTATTTTAGAATACAGAAGTGAATATGGGGACTAAACATGCCCAAGTAATAGTAACAGAGCATTAGGAGAAGACTCACAGTTGCTCTTGGTGTCCAACCAACTCTCAGGTATTTTGCCAGCGTCTCTAATGTGCACATCACCATGAAATAAATTAAAAAAAAAAAAAATCTAACCCCACCTGCTTCAGGTTTCACTCTGGCAATATTCTAAGTGGTTTCTCCTGTCTGTAGACAAGGCCCTCTTTCCTCTGTCTGCATTAAAGACTCTTTTCCACCCAGGAGTCTCCCTTTTTGGCTTAACCTTCCTCCACATTTCTCTCGGTTCCCAAACTAACCATCTCAGACCACCAAGTGCCTGTATTCTTTGTTTTACAGTTTTCCCAGAATGCACCTTCCGTCTTTTGGTGCTTAATTACCATTTAAGTTATGCTTGTCCTCTGAGGCTCCGTTCAAATCCACTTCTCCAGGAGCCCTCCAAACCCCCTTGAGGCAGAATTAATAGCCTTGGTCTGCATTTCCACAGCACTTTGTTTTCAGGAACTTATTTAATATAACTTAGCATTAGAGCTAGGTACTTGCTTTCCCTGCTGCAAAAAACTCACATTCCTTTCTCTGGCTATGAATCCCTACATGGTATGGACCTGCTGACTTTTCCTTCTTCCCCTCATACAGCTCACTCCTTTGCCCATTTGACTCACCCCTTTGTGCCCTCTTAACACTCTCCAAACATGCCAGGTTGGTTCCCATCCTAGGGAACACTCTTCCCCAGACTAGCTCTGCGTGACCAGCTTCTTTTTTGTCATTTAAGACCAGCCTTTCTGGGCTGACCATTTAACCTAAGTAGCCTCCCCAATCACTCTTTAGCACAGAAACCCATTGTATTTTTTTTTTTTTATAGCAGCTATTACTACTTAATTTTCTTATTTGTTCATTGTTTAACTAGCTTCACTTTGTTTTAAGTTCCATGAGAACTGGAATACGTTTGTCTTTTTCAGAGCTGTGTCCTTATTATCTAGAACAGTGCCTGGCACATGGTGGGTGCTCATTAAATGTTGGTTGGATAAATACAATAATGAAATATATATTCTTTCATGGAAGAACCCTATGTTGATTTTCTTGGGATCTCTACAATTCTGAACATGTTATGAACATGTTATGGTTGGAGCTCAATAACATTACAGACTGAATTCATATACCTTATAAGATAGTAAAACAGTGAAAAATGAACAGTGCTAGCCTCAGAATCCCTCATAAAATGGGGTGCTGTTTTATATAATGTCAATGAATATATAATAACTATTTTCACAAGCATTAAGCCAAACGCTAACATTGACTCTACACAAGGTACTTTAAATTGTACTAATTTAATTTTTTGAGTAATCATGTGTATTATTATTTTTGACATGTTTGTTAACTATATTCAAATTTTTATTCATTGTTATGCAGTTAGTAAGAGCAAGAACTGGGATTTGGGGGCACTTGGTTGGCTCAGTTGGTAGAGTGTGCCACTTTTGATCTGGGGTTGTGAGTTTGAGCCCCACCTTGGGTGTAGAGATTATTTAAAAGTAAATAAATAAATGAGCAAACAAACTTAAAAAAATAAGGAACTGAGATATGGCCCAATGGCCCAAATTGCCCTATTTCAATGCATACATATAAATAACATTATAAAAATCTTTGGAAATTAAAAAAATGTATTTCTGAAAATAGCTATTATTTTGAGCTGTTGGTATGATTTTCACATTTTACCTGTTAGTTGTTTTTTTGTTTTTTTCTTAAGGGTACAATGGACTTTTCCCCCCTAACTACTGATTTCAAAAATCACATAAAAGTAATAGCCATCTGCTCCTTTCCTATTAGCACTCCCATTCTTGGGCAAGTCTGGATGGACACCCTCATGAATGTGTGTTCCATGATGTGTCCATTTTTAGAACAGAATTTTATGATCTCACATTTCTCAAAATGACTTTAATGTGGTTTTCAAGTAAGTACTCATTTTCTTTTTTAATGGCAGTGTGAGGTAATATTTTTAAGGGATAAATGACAGTGTGGAGAAATACTTACTTTTGTTGTATAGCACATGTTCAGTGTCTAATTTGTTCATTTTAGGGCATTGGTACAGGACTGACAACTCAGGCAGGATGCTCCAGACCCCACAGTCACCGCAGGGCATACCCCTCGATCCTGTAGCTTTAGCACTTGGAATTGGGCGCTGGGTTGTGCATGTGAAAGGCTCCTGTCCACTTGGCCCACATGCTTTTTTTGCCTTTTCAACTTTTTAAGATTTTTTGAACTGTCATTGAAAAGTCAGGAGATTACACACACACACACACACACACACACACACTCCTATCTGATTTCTCTTGAAAGATTAAAATATTCGGCAACAATGGCTCACATTCTGCATGGTAATAATTGACGAGAACTGAATCACAGTCACCCCCTTTGGACTGAGCTTGCACTCTCTCCTATTTGTCACACTGGGGAAACCCTGTAGGTTTGAGTTTGAAACTCCTTGGAGTCACTAGAATTTATTGGCAAACCTTCATGGTCACCCTTTCTAACTTGACTGCCCTTAAAATAGTATAACAAAATGAAGTGATGATTTTACTGCTGCTCTACCATTCCTACATCATCTGGACAGGCTCATTTCATTATTCTGCTGCCTGGTTCTCAATCTTGGATTCATTTTCAAATCACCTGGAAGATTTTTATGATGCTGGGACCCAACATTAGAGATTCTGATGGAGTCCAGGCATCAGTTTTACAAAAATCTCCTCTGGTGTTTGAAATGTGCTAGCTGGGTTAAGAACTGCTTCTGTAGTTGGTGTTTTGTACGAATTTTATTTTTTTGAGTAATTTGCCTAACCAAAACAATGGCAAATTCTGGTGTGCAAACAAATGGAACAAAAAGGGTATAATTGTCACAAGAAATAGCAGATCAAAGAATGGGCTGGTAAGCGAATGGACTCTAAGAAATCCAATGGAAATCTGTATCCTCTTGTCCTATAGCAGCCTTGAAATCTGTAAGATTTCTCAGCTGACCTGAGATCTTTGGGATTGTCTTTTATTGACAGTAGAATGAAGAGTCCCTGATGGTACTGAAGAAATCTAATTGCTTATCTCTGAGCATGAACCTCTTTTTATACATTGTACAAATACATAAATCCCAAATTTAGAGGGAAGTGGGCAGAAGGAATGATGGTTTTCCTGTACATTGTCAGTTCCCCAAATATTTTAAGCTATATGTAGGTTATAGATTTTACTTATGAATTTTTAGCTCTTTGCCATTGTCAACAGTGAAGATTCTGTGAAAACTAGCTGCTTCTGAATAGATGTTAATTTTCATGGCTGATATTTATTATTATGGATTAAAATCTACTTTGAATTAATTTCTTTTAGTTACTATATGAACCTACATTAAGTCAGTATATGCTAATCTATGGCTTACTATTAAATAATTACATATAAGTTAATTTTGTATTTTAAATCTAGTCTCTGGAAAATATAATTGATCCATCCTGATATAGAGTAAACTTCTAATTGCAAACTATAATTCATGTTAATATTAGTAATATTTGCATCACAAATATGATTTTATTAAATAAAGCAGTCAAAAGTAATTTCAACCCCAACCTTATTTCTCTATCGAAGTAAATGTCTTAGGAAACCCAGGTTTTGAGTTTATTAATTTTTATGTTAAAGAAATTTTATACTTATGTTACAGTATAGTGTAATATATGTTACTTATAATAACATAGTCCTATTATAAACTTTAATTTTGCCCTTAAATTATACCTTTACAATTTAGCTGTGCCTTAATAATTATATATATTTGAAATTCATATAATTTTAGAATTTTATAATTCATATTTTCTGCTTAGACTGGCTTGGCTCAATTATTTCAGTTTGCTTAAGTTTTATTATATTTATTAATCAATGCATAAATCACTATTTGAAGAGGATTTTACCTGCCTTTAAAGAGGATAAGATCAAAAAACCATAGAAAAATAGGTATATAGGTTTATCAAGCAGTGAATTAATAAAAATATGATATTATTTTCCTGGATTTTGTGATGCTCATGAAATGTCAGCTTTTTATCTTTTTTAAGATTTTATTTTTAACTGATCTCTACACCCAATGTGGGGCTTGAACTCACAACCTCAAGATTAAGAGTCACATGTTCCACCACAAACTGAGCCAGGCATGTGCCCAGAAAGTCAGCTTTTGAAAATTTGCAATTTGTTGTGATTTTCTTTTTTATTCTAAATAAATATTCATACCCAATTTTGTATGTATAATTTTGTATTATTTTTCTAATGAGATCATTTCCCCAATCTCCTCCTGTGCTGGCCCCCCTGACTCCACCACCCTATAGGTAAGCCTCAGGCCCTACACAACTTAAATCTGCTTCTACCTATGGTCAAATATTTTATTCACTACATGTTGCAGTACATGTCACGTAAAGAGCTTGAGGCTCTGAGGCTCAAATCTGAGCGGAGTTGTTCAACCAGCTAAAAAAGAATCTCACAACACTATCCTGCATGTACAACCTACCCCTACATGCATCTCTTACCACATGCACATTGTGGGAGATGCAGTTGAATCCAGTATCACTTGCTAATATCATTACACATTTTATAACCATTCTATTGTACAAAACTGACATTGTTAAGCAAAATAAAAATGAAGTTGTCACAACGTGACTTGCAGGAATTATTCCATTCTTTTTAAGTTGTTAGCAAACCACATGGTACCTGTTAAGGAATTTTATCAAGCTGTGATATCTGGAGTGTTTATCAATATTTAGAATTTGTATTCTATTTATTTAGTAAATGAAAAAATACAGCAAACCACAGATCTAGACATCTAAAAACACTGCAATATAGAGGAGAATGCATAGACAATTTTATTTGTAACTTTTGGACATATGTTTACATTGTTCTTTTACCCCTCACTTTTTGGCTACTTTTTGATTGTCTTTTCATGTGGTAATAGTTTTGCAATGTCTTTCCAACAAAAGAATGTAAAGATAGTTGTCTCTAGCATGGTTAATTAAAATTTATTTTGGTAATGTTATGTAAATTTTTAGAATTATCAAATTTGGGGAGACTTTCATAAGTTCCTTTCATACATGAGCTGTGAGATTTGGAAGAATTTTCCACAGACTAACTTTTGGGCTGCCTATATTTCACATCTTGTTTTTCCTCCATTCCCACATACTTCTGTGCTGAGGGCCATAGGACATGTGTGACAGAGAGGAAGAGGGTGTGGAAAGAACCAGAACTAATGACAACTAAAATGTCTTATGTTAATTCTACAAAAACTTAAGACCATAGGGACACATTTCCAGGGCCCCTCCACCAACTTAGAAGAGATCTGGGCAAGTGACCAAACTTAAGTTTTCTGTTCCTTATTGTAAAATTAGCATCTAACCATGGAACTCAAATACAAAATCATCTCAAAATTCTAGACCCAAACATGAAATTTAATTCAGTAAAAGTAAAATCAAATAGTTCAAGAATTAACTTCACAAACACAAGTGAAAAGTCATATGGTAATGGGTCAGGGGTTTTAGGTGAACCTTCATTTTCTTCCGACCGAACGGTGTGAGGCAAACCTAGAAATGGCTAGCAACATAATAGGGCACATTAATAGAAATAGTTTCCAGATCACGAGACCTAATAATCCCTTAAAAAGCTGCCCTGGTCAGAAGGCAGCTGCAATGTTAGGTTTGCTTCTGATGCCATAATTTAGGAGGCATAGTGTCTGATTGGATTGTGTCCAGAGTAGGGTATTCTGGTGAAGACAGTTGGAATTCATGGCACCAAATGGGTGGTTACTGAACCTAAGGATGTCAGGGGAATACTTGAGGGAACAAGGTGGTACCTTCAAGCACTGAGATGCTGTCCTGAAGAAGAGAGTTTCATACAAAAGTTGTTCTCAATTGCCCAAGTGAGGCAGGGAGAGTGCCAATCTGGATTCCATTTCAATGTAAGAAATTATAGGTGCTTGCCACGGACTTGGCCCTCCCTTGAGTATATGAAAGAATTGAGGTATGAAAAAAGCAACCACATACCCGTGTGGAAGAAGGGATTGTGTGATAACGACACTTACACAGCACACCTTACCAGCGACTGGTCTAAACTCTCGCAAAGGGAAAGAGCAGGAATAGATGCCCCACCTCTCACCCCCCCCCCCCGCCCCGCCAAGGCTTCTTTCTCTAATATTTGGTGGTTCTGAGGAAGTGATTTTAAAGAACCGTTGCTTTGTCTGATGACTTAAGACATTGCTATTTCTTCCTTGTAACTCCATTTTCATGCCTGTGCAGATTTCTGATTGAAATGACCGCCCCCCGCCCCGCCTTATACTTTCAAATGTTATACGTTCAACTTCTATTTTTAGGGAGGGGAGGGCCAGAATTCCTGTAATTTTTGCATCATCAATCTTGATTTAAATTTTTTGTGTAATGAATAAGAGTGTAGATTCTGAAACCAGACTACAATTTTTGCCTATTTGTTTCCTCAACTACAATATGGAGATCATGATAGGACCATTTCATAAGACTGTTTTGAGGATAAAATTACTTATTCCATGTAAACCATTTAGAATGGTGCTGAGTACATAGGAAATATTTCATAATTTGTTTTAAATTCTTCAAGTTCTACTTGCTTCCAGGGGTTGTCAGTGACATCACCTGCTTTTGTTTTTCTATTCATTCATTCTTTCCACACATATTCATTTTGAGTGCCTAACATGGACCAATACTGTGTTAAGAGACGAGGATTTAGTTGTGGACATGGCCAACAGGGTCTCTGACTTCGTGAGATTTATAATCTAGCAGGCTTTTATGTACCCAATATCAAATCCAGGGAAAGATACTAGTCAGTAGCTCAGCAAGCAACTTACCAATAAGGCTTATTAAGGATAACGGATAACAGTCCCACAACTAATCCTACTGAAATCTTCAAACTTTATGGTCTTAAATTTTACTAAAATTACTAAAGTTGTGTGTATGTGTGTCGGTATGCATGCATGTGTGTATATGTGTGTGTGTAGATGTGCATCTTAAGAAAGTTTTTAATCATGAGACTGATTGAAAGCCAGCAGAAATCAAATATGACTACCCAATCTCTCTGTGACCATCCTCTCTGATTATTGTTATTGTTGTCATAGCTATCATTCTTTTACTGGTAGGTGAAAATTTTCTGGGAAAGTGGAAAGTAGGAGGCTTGGGTTCTGTAACTTTCCCCATGTTGGTGAAGTTCTACCAGAGGATACTGTTAATTATAAGCAATCAAATGAACCACTGTGATCTATCAACTGTGAAAGATATGTGAGTAATAATGGGAACATCAGACTTTATAGCTTCTTGGTTAACCAAAGTCTTTAGCAAGCTCTCCAAGGGCAATCTCCTTTTCTGTAGAGACCAAATCCTTTCCCAGCCTTTAAAACATGGTGGAGTCTTTAAACTATTATTGGCACGTCAAGGGATTTTGAGGTATTCCCCAAAAAATGTTACATGCTGTTAATTGAACTGTCTTCTGTTAACACTTTAAGTAGAATAAATAGACTTATGTTCCCGGGATTTGAGTTCAGAATTTCTTGGACTTGTATAAATGTTAGAGTAAATACTCAGATCTTAGAGTCACTTCCTTTGTATTCCGAGTTCAAATTGGAAGCTCAGTTTCTAACACGCCTTGGCAAGTCCTTCTTCTCTGCAATTAACACGTTCAATTTAATACCAGTTAGTCAAATGTCATATTACTTTTATGCTATTAACTTTGCTTTGCTACATACCATGAACATGTGTGTTGAACTTTAAATTTGAATTAAAGTGTTATTTCTGAAGGGGTTTTTCCCTCTTTTTTCTCCTTTTCTTGAGTGAAACCATGACTTTGTGGCAAAACTACTAAGACAAACCTGTGATTTTCATTAAAAGTTTTAGTGACAAACATTCTTTCGTAATTATAAGTATAGAGTGAGTGGGTCCAAGAATTTGTGTACCAATTTCAAGATGTCAGCTACACCCTTGTTTTTATCTGTTTGCTCAAGCCAGTTGGATTCTTTAAGATCTTGAAAGAAGCACATTTTCTTTTGATTAGTAACAGTGCATCAGACTTGTTAAATGCAGTCAATCAAGCAAGTGTACCCAATGCAGATGCCCATTCCAGGGCACTAATGTATCTATGAAGGATTTTTAAAATAAAATTCTCTATTTAAAATTTATGTCAGATAAATTTTTACCATTGTAGCCATTTTAAAGTATGCATTTCAGGGGCATTAATTACAGTCACCTTATGCATTCCAATATCACCATCCACCTCCAGAACCTTTACTGAAACTCCAAACCCATGAAAGAGTGCCCCCCGCTTTTCACTTCTCCTAGCCCCTGGAAACTATCATTCTATTTTCCGTCTTTATGAATTTCACTAAGTACTTCGTTTAACTGGAATCTTACCATTACTTATCCTTTTGTTTCTGATTTTTTTTCACTTAGCGTAATGTCTTCAAGTTCATACATGTTTTATTATGTGTCAAAATTCCCTTCCTTTTTAGGACTGAATAGTGTTCCATCATAAATATAGACTTGATCTTTTGGCTATTTCAAATAGTGCTGCTCTGAAGATGGGTGTACAGATATTTGCTCAGTTCCCTGCTTTCAATTCCTGGGGGTATATACTCAAAAGAGGAATTGTTGAGTCCTATGGTAATCCTACTTTTAATTTTTCAAGGACCCATAGCATCTGCACTATTTTTTACATTTTGACCAATGGTGTATAGTGTTCCAATTTCTCCTCATCCTCACCAACACTTGTATTTTTTTTTAAGTAGCCATTTTAATGGGTACGTAGGAAGCTTTTAGAAACATTATGTACCTGGGCACCTGGTGGCTCAGTCGGTTAAGCATTAGCCTTTGGCTCAGGTCCTGATCTCAGGGTCCTGGGATCGAGTCCCGCATCAGGCTCCCTGCTTGGCAGGGAGTCTGCTTCTCCATCTGCCTTTCCCCCTGCTCGTGCTCACTCTTGCTTTCTCTCGCTCTCTCAAATAAATAATAAAATCTTTAAAAAAAAATAAAAACATTATGGATGAACTGTGGGCTTTTAACACGGACGCAAAAGATACAAAATTAAATGTTTTGCACTGGATATAGGCCAAAGCATTGTATTTCCTTAATTATTTATCCTTGTTGTAAAGTTAGCTTCAAATATACTATTTCAGTAAATAACACATCTTAAGTGTAATAGACTAGTAGATATATTGAATAAAAATGTCTAACAAGTGGAGGAAACAAAAAATAAAGATGGACAGTAGAAGACCTCCAAACTGAACTAGAAACTTCCCAATGCTATTTGAAATGCACCAATTAATGGTTAGGGTGTTGGGGTACTTTCCAAAACACATAAGATATGCTATGATGATGCTACTTTGTAACACATTAGAGAAAAGGAGAAAAAGCACTTGATAACACACTTGTTTTTTTAATTCAGAACATATACAGCAATGTTTGTTTTTTATGAGTTATGGTTAAAGCTCTGTAGCTTGGGCTTTACAAACGCATTCAGTATATGACAACACATTCCTATGTTTATGCCCTTTTCTCCCGCAGGGTTTTCACTGTTTTCAAGGTTCATTCCCCTGACCTGAACTCCCAGTCTTGCCCTGGTAGAAAGTGGATTACTTCATTAGCAATCCAGAAGTGCCAGGTGAAAATCTATCTAACATCTACCTCTCTGGAACAAATATGCCCAGGTTACTGGTCATATACACATGTGGTATCGTTTTTCCATTATTTGGAACATACAGAACTAAATTAATAACAGTTCTTACAAGACCCTGGGGGTTTGTGTAAAAGAATTTTGATCTCCTTAGGAAGGGCTCTCCAGTACTCTCAGGAGAGATGCACTTGACTTTTGACCTCTTTTCAAAGGCACCTGTGTGAGCTTTTAAAATCCACTACCACCAATTATCCACTTTCAACCTGAAGTGTTTAAACCTAGGGCCACATTAACTGAGCTTAGCACATAGCCATGTCATTGCAGACTTCCTGATGTGAGGCGATGTCTTGACATAGTTAAAAGGGAGTTTAGGGATGGGGCACGAGATGAATCAGGTTCTCCTACTGACAGCTTCAAACAAAGAAGCCTTTTAGCCACCTGGTGTGTGTCTCTCACACCTGCATTCAGATTGCTGGGACAAAGCTTTATACCACTGCCTTGATCCCATTCTTTTCAGGTCCTTGTTTGCGGCTATGCTGCTTCCCTTAATGGCTCTTTCGAAAAGACAGCGTAGAAGATGCAAATCAACAGCTTCCTCTTCCAGGAAGAACAGTGCCAGGCGATTCGTAGCCACACTGAGAAAGTTGGTTCCTAATGGACTTACGAAATCCTTTGTGTACTTCTCGAAAACTCCTGGAAAGGAGGCCACAGTTCATGGGATATTGGAGTTACATACCTAATTCTTTCTTCTGCTGTCACTTTCTTGGAAATGTAAACCAGGGCAAATACAGATTTCCTTCCCTTTGCTTCACATCATTGTCAGTTGGCTTCTTTGGCAGGCAATGTGGATTTGATTGTAGTCTCTGGGCTTATTAAATTTAGTATTTTCATTTTGCACTCCTGGTGCTGAGGACTTCAGTTTCGTAGTACTAAGTTATTCCAGCATGCCAGGAGGGGAACTGTGAAACTGAGACTCTAGTGGACGAGCAGAGCCCTTCAGACGTCCCATGCCATGGAGTTTCCACGACGGCCGGTGTCTGTATTGTTTGCCCTAACCAAAAATGCAGAAATATTAGAGGCCTCGTTGAGTTCATATTCTATGCCTGGTTTAAATCACTGATGTTGTAAGATCTGGCCATGGACTAAAATAAAATTCCAAATGTTTTCTGGTTCTAGTTTTTGATATATATAAATTTTTTTCAAATGAAAAGTAAAACCATACAGCATCTCTTGATTGCACAATGGAGCACAGCTCCAGGGCCATGCTAATAATTCATCCCAGTTTAGCCTTACAGAGTTATGCAAGGGCTATTTCAAATACACTCATCCACGCCATCTGATCTTGAGGTTCAAGAGTCATTTTAATTAAGAGAGGGGACTCTCCTCTCCAGTGTGTGTTTGGCAGGTAAGACAACCTGTACTCTTCTACAGAGAACTAGAACTCTTTACATTTCTTCTTTCACTTGTTTTAAGTGCTTCCATTGCCCTAATAGCTATCTGGTGCCGTATCAATGCTAACTCTGGTATCAATAATAACAACAGCGACAACAGGCACAGAAACAGTAACAGCAAAGAATATGTGTCAATGTGTATGACACCATGAATTTTAGGTATTTACTCTCACCCACATCTCTAAAGTAACCCTTTGAGAAAGAGACAACACCCAGTTTAATGAAAAGGAAACAGTCTCAGAGAAGAAAGTAACTTGCCCCCAAGTCATACACTTCTTATGTGGGAGAGCCAGGATTTGAACCCTGGCTCTCTGATTCTAGAATCTATGCTCTTTGAGTACTACTTAAAGAGTCCCACATCTGTGCTAGTTCTTGGAAGTGAGAGCTAGCCTATCTACATTTCACATAAAAGAAAGGCACAGAACAAAAGGCAACTGCCACAGATGGATGTGTGGGAGCTTGGAGTATCATTTTCTAGTCTCGATTTTTTTCTTTAATAGTGAGGAGATTATATAAAGTGAGGAAAGAGGGATGTGATATTTCCCCACCACACAGATACCTTTGATAATAATGAAGAATTCCTTTCTAATACAGGGTATTCATTTCCTTTCTATTGATTTTGGTAACACATGGTTTTTTTGGTAAACTTTTATTGGAGCATAGGTGAAATTATGAAAATGTTGATAATAACTAGTGTTTATCAGATAATTAAGTGAGTGATCTATCTTGACCCATCAATAACATCTCCCATCTTAGTCATTGTGAGGAGTTTCTGCACAGTCCATGAAGGCTGTTGAGGAAGAAAGAGGTTTGGTGTTTGTGTGTCAATGTCAATCTGTTTTCAGTCTTCAGGCCTGGACTCATCGCCTTCTGCCTCTGTCTCACGAAGGAAGCATAGTGGAGAAAGGAACAGTCAGGAACAAACACACGTACCTGCTTTGCAGATACCCAGCCCTATGAGTCATTTGGTGGATTGCTTTGTGACACACTCTTTGTGGTGAAGTTTCTGTGCAGACACAAATGGGTATCCAGTGGTCACTAGAAAGGTGCCCAAGAGGGGACACATACCAGTGTTACCAAAGTGATGCCTCGGGAAGCCAGAGGAGCAGAGAGGCAGGTGTCACTACTTTTGCCGTTCCAGGGTTGGGACAGCCATCCCATTTGTTGGCCCAGCTCCTCCTTTGCCTCCCCAGCTCACCTCCGACAATAGAGTAATGCACCACCAAGAAACGACTTTATGAATCAGAGCTGGAAAGTCTTCTAGATTCAGTCCTTCATTCCTCTGTCAAGCCTGAAACAGCCTCCCACCCCCTGAACCCTTTCTAGGTTTTCCTCAACTTAAAATGCCTTGAGCCCAAATTGCCCTTTCTTACTTTTATCCCATTACTTCTAGTTACAACCTCCTTTGTCATGCCAATTCATTCCCCCCATCCTTTGCAGACAATTTTTCATCTTTAGTCCTTTCTTGGATTTCATTTTTATTCCCCCCTCACCCCCACCGCCCACGCTTTCTTGCCATCCAGTAATTCTTTTTGACTTGCTCTGGATTATATACACCGCGCATCTTTCTCACTGTGAGGTCCCCAAAGTTTGAATGGTTCCTCCTGAGTGTGGTCTTGCTCTGGGCTGGGTAAGGAAGCCAGTATTATCTCTCTTTTTAATATGGGCTACTTTTGCCTGAACCTTCAACAAGTGGTATATGCATTTACTTTGGCTATAAGATTGCCATTATAGAGAAAATTCTTATTTGATTCTTTGTATAGTCATCTGTGCCTGGGCACATGCTGTTTTCTAAATCAGCATGGTCTGATAAAAATGAAAGGGAAGCCACACATGTAGTTTTTTTAACTTGTCTGGTAGTCACATTAAGAAAGGTAAAAAGACATACCTGAGATTAATTTTAATAATATTTAACTTTGCATATAAAAAACATTCATTTCCTCATGTAATCAATATTAAAAATTATTAATGGAATATTTAAATTCTTCTTTTCCACTAAATCTTGGAAATCGATGTGTTTTACACTTACAGCACGCCTCATTTCTGACCCTATATGTTCACTGAGATACAGTATTCAATCTGTATTTAGATTTCATAAAACATTCAAAATATTTCACAAGGTTGGGCCACCTGGGTGGCACAGTTGTTGAGCAACTGACTCTTATTTTCAGCTCAGGTAATGATCTCAAGGTTGAGAGATCAAGTCCCACCTTGGACTCCACACTCAGCAACAGGGTCTCCTGAAAACTCTCTCTCCCTTTCCCTCTGCCCCCGCACCCCCGCTCTCTAAAATAAACAAATAAATAAATACGTCTTGATAACAAAATATTTCACAAGATTGTTTTAATTAAAGTTTAACACACTAACATAAGAGGAAAATAAAGGGAGAAGGTGGCTGAAAGTTACAGTTTAATCTCGTTCCTAAGACTGTAGGAATACATTTTGGAGTGGTTTGCAGTAATCTTAAAGTGCTTTGTGACATTCAAAGTGGGAGTTGAACAGAAGAATTTTTATTTTACGTGGACTCCTTAACATCTCTGTGAGTTTTTCTGGTTGGAATACTTCGGATTTCTTCAACAAGATCAAGTCTTCCTACACATCTCCCACATCCCTCCCAGCTCCTCCAACGCATTGGATCCCTTCAGCTTCCCGCTGCAGTCTTGAAATTGCTAGTTGCATCTAAAATACTATTCTGTATCTATTTGCTATTTTGTTGTTATGAGATTACATTGAAGCATTATTCCATTTCAAATTCAGAATAACCTGGGAGGAAGGGCAGATATGGTTATTTCCAGCTGTTAGGTAAGAAATGGAAGCCTACCAAAAAATTCACCTTCCTAAAGATATCTAATTTAGCCAAATTTCCAGGTCCTTTCATAATAAACCCATTCATTTTTCCCTCCATCCATTCACCCATAATCATTCTCCAAAGGATCGGAAATCACTGTTTTCCAACCTTACACTCTTCTCTACACTATACTGCTAATAAAAATACCCTGTTCCCATCCATATAGTATCTTTATAGTACTAGGCTATTAGTTGCAGTGACCTATTACAATTTCCTTCTGGTAGATATGGATGAATTTCGTTCTGTATTGAATCAGCGTACCAGAACCTTTTCAGGATGTCAAAAAAAAAAAAAAAAATGCAGCTTGTCCTAGTTACTGCCACAAACTAGCAAATTTTCTCCCTGTGTTTTAGTTCAATATGAACGTCTGAGTGCATTTATATTATGCTTAGCAGCAGATTAAAAACACTGGTTTCTATTCAATATATAGTTCTTTTTACCCATAAGTAACCCAGATTTATGTAGAACATTGTTTAATAGGTCATCCCTCTATATTTACTTCCATTTTAGGGCAGTGAATCACATATTTTAAATTAAATTTCTGTTACCCTGACTTACATGTAAACTATGGAATACAACTCTTAATAATTTGGAGACTAAATCCTGCCAATGTCATTATTGAAGAGATAAGGGATCATTGAGCATCTGTTCATAACTGACATATGAGACAGGTGGCATTGGGGAAAGGACCCCGGATAAAGAAAGATAATGCATGTGACAGTCATCTGAAAACTATAAAGTGCTGGCCAGACACATTTGAACATCATTCTTAAGGTCAGGTGGCCCTGTATAAGGGAAGTGGGCTGGGAATCAAATGATCTGATCTTGGTTGATGAGTCCAACTTCTTTGAGCCTCAGTTTCCGTCTGTTCTACCTGTATTTTTTTTTTCTACATTAATGTGTGATAGAAATGACTTTAAATCCCCACGGTCCTATAAATCACTTGGAAGCTTCAGTTTTATTATTTTTTAAGGGGCTTTATTCTCTGGGTATTTTTTTTTTTTTTTTTGAAAAGATGAATTGGACTTCAGTCAAAACTAAAAACTTTCATGCTGCGAATGGTACTACAAAGAAAGTAAAAAGACAGCACTTGGGTTATGAAAAATATTTGCAAATCATATCCAGAATGTATGAATAACTCTTAAAACTCAATAATAAAAAAGATAACTCAATTTAAAAATGGGCAAAGGATTTGAAAGGTATTCCTTCAAAAATGATGCACAAGTGGCAAATAAACACATGAAAAGATCTTCATGCCATAAGGAAAATGCAAATCAGAACCTTCATACCCACTAGGATGGCTCCAATAAAAAAACCCAGATAATAGCAAATTGCCAGATATGCAGAGAAATTGGAGTCCTCATATGTTGCTAGCGGGGATATGAAATATCCCTATATGAAATGGTGTGGCCACTTGGGAAAACAGTTTGGTAGTTCCTCAAAAGATTAATCATAGAGATGCAATATTACCCAGCAATTCTGCTAGCTATACACCCCAAATAAATCAATGAATATGTCCACAAAAACTTATACATGAATGTTCATAGTAGTATTGTTCAAAATAGCCAAAAGTGGAAACAACCCAAATGTTCAGTCAACTGATAAATGGATAAATAAAATGATCTATCCATACAATGCAGTATTACTTGGCAATAAAAAGAAAATTCTGACACATGCTGTAACATGGATAAACCTTAAAAGCAAGCCAAATGAAAGGAAAGAATCACAAAAAGCCATGGAGTGTATAATTCCACTTATATAAATGTCTGAGATATCAAAATCTATATAGAGAGACAGAAAGTAGAGATCAGTGGTTGCCTAAAACTGGAGCAGTTTGTGGAAGTGGGGCAGGGACTGGGGAGTGACTGTTAATAGTTACAAAGTCTCTTTTTGAAGTAATGATAATGTTCTAAAAAAGATTGTGGTGTTAGCTGCCCAGTTCTGTAAATATACTAAAAACAGCTGAATTATGTACTTTAAAGAAACGAATTACATTGCTTTGAATTATGTCTCATTAGAACCGCCCAGACAGGGCATGGCCTGGGAGGCCAGGGCCCTTCCCCGTTTCTCTGAGGTCCCTCCCATCTTCTGGGCTGGGGAGGGTGGAGGGGAAATTTGTTGGGAATAAACTTCACTCTGTGGAGAAAAAAAACAAAACCAGCTTCTGCACATGAGCTAGATCAGAGTAGACTGAATTCTACTGATTTGGAGACCATCAGGCACAGTTTATGAAACTAAACCTTTTTTCTCAGAAAAGCTGAACTTTGGGGAGGAGGGCACAGGGGAAAAAAAAAAAAAAAAGAGTGAAAAAGAGATTCCAAATAGCTCAAACAGCCAGGCAAGAGGATTGTCTTGGAGGAAGTACATGGAATTAAGAATTAAGGTGCTTAATGGCTGAAGGGAATGAGGGAGAGAAGTGTAAAATGGGGATGAATATTTGCAAAATAAGCTCCCCAAGACTCTTGAAACTGGGTTTCCAGGAAGAAGAGAAATGAATCCTTTGCCTTCGAGAATGTGGCACAGAGCCTGAGAGAAACATGCGAAGTGAGGAGGAGAGCTTTTTCTGCTCAGCATTGGGTGCGTTTCTTCTGGGTCCGTTTCCGTCTAGACTTGCATCCAGATTTGCATCTGGATTGGTAAGGCCATCTCTGTGGCCTCTTCACAAAGACAGGGGCTTCTCCGGAAGGGGGGTGCTCTGAGAAAATTCCTGGGGAGACTCGTTGACACAATAATCATAAATACACTCAAGAAACTGCATTTCATCAGCCACACTCTGAGCACCCGGGTACAAACTATGGATAGATGTTGTGCAAATATCTGGCAGAAATACGGACTTTCCTTACTTTTCATCGTATCTGTGGCTTTTTGATACTGTAAACAACTGACACAGCCACAGAGGAGTAGTGTATCTGAAATTGTTTACACAAAAGAATTCCATCTGTCAGTCTGTTTACAGTTTACATGTGAATGGGCAAAACCTTCATCAAGAGGGACCCAGCAAAAAAAACAACAACAACCAAAAAAAAAAAAAAAAAAAACCCCAAAAAACCCAAAAAACTGAGGCATGCTGCAAATAATTGTTTCAACAGAGTGTATTGAGAGCGCCCCGCCCCCAATGAAGAGTCATTTGCTTAGAAATTATGCTCCTTGATGATTCTGTGGCAAGTCATTGTTCTTTAAAGTCAAAGATGGGAAAATCTGGGCTTGGATTCGGTGTCTTTACATTCAAGTTGTGCAGAGCTCTTTAAAGCTGGGCAAGAGAATTGGACCAGAAAAGTGTTTTCACTAGAGGCATGATCAGGGGCTGACCCTGGTACCACAGAGGATGCCCTTTTTGAGAATAATGAAGTATCTTCATCATGAAATATATTATGGATGCCTGGCTAAAGGAGCCCTGCTTAACTTGTCCTTTTCTCCTTCTTAGTTCTGTTGGAGTAACATTTTACTAAGAATTTGCAGACCTTCTCCACTGTCGTCTGCATACTGTATTGGGTTCATCCGGTAGACACGGATGGAGACACAGACACTAACAGAACTGTAGGGGCTCTTGTGCCATGACCTGATAATGTCATCCAAGTTTTCCTTTTTTTTTTTTTTAATATTCTATTCATCTATTTGAGAGAGAGAGAGCATGAGAGGAGAGAGGTCATGAGAGAAGCAGATGTCCTGCCGAGCAGGGAACCCGATGTGGGACTCAATCCTAGGACTCCAGGATCATGACCCGAGCCAAAGGCAGTCGCTCAACCAACTGAGCCACCCAAGCGCCCCCAAGTTTTCCTTTTGAAGAATGTGTCCTTTTGAGCTGTTTGTAGTTGCTAAATGTGGAGTGTCATGAATTTAAACTTCATTGGTACAGACTGTTTTTTAAAAATTAGGGCTTTTGGTGAATGATATTTATAAGCTTTCAATTTTTAAAATTCGTTTGAAAGGATGAATGTATCATCTCAGTCATAGTTCCTAATCAGAATTATTTGAGCTTGGGGTGGGGGTGGTGGGGAAAGGTCATCACAGAAGAGATCTTGCCTGAGAAATGAAACACAGGGGCAGAGCTGCCTTCAAATCACCTCATTAGAGGTAAGAATTACTTATCTCTACATATCCTATCATATGTATCAGTGTGTCTTTTGTTTTTCCTTTGGCTTTTCTAGAAATTCTCTGCCTAGAGTTGAAAACCTTCCTTAGTGATATTTTCTAGCATGATATTATCCCCACCAGCAGGACATTTTTCCTAGTAGCTAATTAATACCCATGCAATGCATATTTGGTCTATATTCCTTTACTTCTTTTTTATCAGTACAAAGCTATTTTTTAAAAGTCATTTAATTCACATTAGTTCATATCTTCCTTTTTCATCAAATTGCAGCCTTGCTAGATTGTTAAGTCCTTAACATCACAGCATCACTGACATAGAAGAGATTGAGGCAGATAAATCTCAATCATGTTAATGAGTTTTCTTCCTAGAAATATTCCTTGAATTGACTGGGTTGTTAGAGTTTCAAAATATCTTTATCTTCTTCTCACCTGCCCCTTTCTGTCTCCTCTCTTCTTCCCCTTACCTACCCCTTCTTCTCCTTTTATTTCCTTTCTCTCCATAACTTCTTCCAATTCTTCTTATGTTTCTTCCATTTTCAATTATATGTTGAGTCTCCGCCATATGCTTGCTGGCCATGAGGAATTCAGACACAAACTCAATGAAAGCTATCATCAAGAGATTCCCTGTCTGATGAGTTAGACGTTCGAGAACATCAGTGATTGAAGCAACCTAAATGCATCCATACGGCAGATGAGAGGGGAACCAATTCAACCAAGAAGGTCTGGGAGGCTTCTAAGAGGTGGTGACATTTCAAGGGATGTCTGTAGGAAGCATAGACATTGGCCAGGCAGATGAGGTTGGGAAGGGAGTTCCATTCAAAAAGCATAGCACTTTCCAAAACCCCGAAACAAGAAACACAATTTTATTCTTTCTTTCTTCTGATCACAGCTAAGGCAGTGTTTACAGGTTGAGAACAGCCATTAGCCTTTATATTATATAAATTACACCTTACGTCTATCCACAATCCAAAGCCTTTCAAGCTATATCTGAGTTATCATAGGTCACTAGCCTCAGAATAAAGGAAAAGAGGCTAAGTGGGGTAGAAGAAAGGAAAAGAAAGTGAAGAAAAGGGAACACATGATTAACAAGGAAATTAAAAAAAAAATCTGGCATCCTTGATTGTCTAAAATTGAGTTCATCATATTCTCTCTTAAAAGTTTCTCCCCAATCAATCACTACCTAAGTTGGTGGCACCATCACCCCTATTGTACAACTAGTAATTAGGAGCCACCTATGACTTCTCTTTTTCCCTCTGTCTCTACTGAAGAATTCTACCCCAATGCTCTATCACAAATACTGGCAATTTTGCTTCCTAGAATTGTTTCAAATCTCTCTTCCCCAGGCCAATCCCATTGTCATTTCTTCACCCCTCTTCACACGGCTTCGTCTAAGAACCTCCTAACTGTTATTTTTGTTTCAGTCTTGTTCTCTGTTAGTCCAACCTTCCATCCAGTGCATAAAACCCCTCATTTGGAAACAGAGGGTTTCCAAATCTTTTCTGACTTATTTCTCCTTTTAAAATTATGTAAGCTCTTGGTCTTCCTTGGAACTTTCTCTTTTATGATTTTATAGTGTGTGTGCTAGATAATTTTTATTAAAAGCTATTTTATATAGATGAAATGTTATTTTAGATTATTTTATCAATAATTTTATTTTCCATCCAGTGTCAATAATAACCATGATAGATAGGCCCATTTTTGCCTGTTCCTCATTTCATAAGTGATGAATATGATTTAATTTTCCTCAAATAAATCATGAAGTAAAAAGCACGATATAAGATAAATACACTAAACATATCATTGTATTTGGGTATGAGGACACATACACAGGAAAAGGTATGTCGACATTCATTTAATGGCATAAAAAATAGACAAAAATTCTTTTACTATCTGATGTAATTCTTGCTTTTGGTGCTTTAAGAGCTTAACTGGTTTGATTTTATGAATTTCCTGTTTTCTTTCTAACTCTGAATTCAGGAGACTGTTTTTTGTAAGTTGCTTTTACACAAATAATACATTTCAAATATGGATAGTCTTTATTGCTTGTAAATAAAAAGTTAAGTCAAGTAGTAATTTTTACTAAATTGTTTTTTAACTTTGGTTGTTGAAGTGCCAGGGATTTCTTCTCATACACCATAATGATACAATTATCCATTGTATGCATTCATGTTCATAGAGTCATAGGAAGCATGAATATATGATTAAAAAAATAATAAATTGTAAAAGGCTAAGATCCCCTGCCCACCAAGTGGTGTCGGAAATATAAGAATGATAATGGCTAATATTTTTTAGTGCTTTTATGAAATAGTTCGATTATTGTTCACCCTCAAAAAGAGGCCTAGTTCTTATTGACATTTTATAAACAAAAAAATAGAGGTTCAGAGAAGTTGCCTGAAATTTACACAGCTAGTAAGTGCTGGAATTTCATTCTCAGTCTGATTCTAGAGTGCCCACTATTAACCATCTTGTTTTATCATCACCTGCTGAGTAAGTCTTAAGCAGGCTTACTTGATATATACTTGGATTCTCTCCCTTTTTAAAAATATCTTATTTATTTATTTGAGAGAGAGAAAGAGCACATGTATACATCTGGGAGGGACTGGGAGGGAGAGAGAGTCTCAAGCAGAACAAAGAGCCAAGGTGGGGCTTGATCTCAGGACCCTGAGATCATGACCTGAGCCGAAACCAAGAGTCGGTCCCTTAACCGACTGAGTCACCCAGGCCCCCCAGTGTACTTGGATTCTCTTGATGAGCTCTGTCTGGAAGAAAAAAAAACATTTTATTTTTTGATTCAAAACAAAAAACTGGAGGGGAAAATTGCTACTACTAACATTAATTCATTCCTTTTACATCTTTGTTTAGCTCCCCTCTGTGGTTTTGCTCAGGCTGTGCCTTCTGCCTGGCATGCCCTCCTTTTCTGCCTTGGCTAGGCTGACTCATTCTTTAAGATCCAGCCTTTCAGCCTTGTTCCTCCTCCACTCTCACCTGGGTTAGGTGGTCTTTCTCCCACAGCACCCTTTCCCTACTTGTGGTAGATTTTCTATAGTCCACTGAGCTCCACCACCACCAGAGCCACTCTTGTCTAAGACTGGGAGCTATATTTATTAGAATCACTTCTCCTTGTAGAGCTCCAGATTTAAATTTGCCATCGAGAGGACGTTCTATGAGAGTGAGGGGTGGAAGTGAAGCAGATATCTGTTCTCAGGTTGGGTGTGGGTCAGGGGTGGCAGCTTCTCAGACCTCTCCCTGAGCTCTTGCTTCATGGTTGCATGGGCTTCACACACTTCTCTGTAGGCTCCCCCTCTGCAGACGTCCTGGAAAGCTCTGGTTCCTTCTGCATATAGCTTCATCTTTACCGTCCCAGCTTCATCTTTACCGTCAATCTTTGACCTTTAGGAGCAGCTTTTCTGGTATCTGCTCTCACAGCTCTTCTAGCGGGCCTGTGGTCCCCTGATTTTATATTAAATCTTTTATAGAGAGAAAGTGGCTTCTGTTTCCTGACCAAACCGTGGCTGATGTGCCATCCTTGCCATTCTCCCTATTCCTTTGAATTTGATAATCTGTAATCATCTGTGACTATCTCTCCAACCAGACCTAGGTGCTCTAAAGGCCGGATCACCTTTCCATACCAAATACCTGGCATCATACATAGTAGAACCTTGATAAATATTTGATTGATGAAGATACTTAGCTTTGGGGAACCAACCTTTAGGGAGCAAAAGTTTAGTTTAGGGAGTTAGTTTAGGGAGCAAAAGATGCATATTGGGGGGTCACCAGTGGAGAAAGTTTTATGAATGTCAGACACTTGCAGGCATAAGGGACAAAGAAGGGAGACAAAATAAGAGAAGGAAAAGAGAGGGCTCAGGAGAGCAAACTCAGAGGAAGGGAATGAGCATGGTGAAGAGAGAGGCAGCAGAATAGGAAGCAGAAAGGCATAGGTGGTCAAGTAGCTTCTTATTGGCTCTGGGCTGGGAAGTCAGTCACCCTGGAGTTAGAATATCTTAACCTGGAGTGGCTCCGCCATTTTCTTCACAGTCCTGTCTGGGAAAAGAACTTGACTTTTTCACCTTTTAGATACTGTCAATGGCATTAGCCATGCTGTATGGGAGCATCCAAATATCGAACCTAACCAAGCCCTGGGGTACCACAGTGATCTCTACGTTCTTGGAAATAGCCAGATGTAGAGCCCTGGAGGGAAGGCCATCAGGCTAGAAGATACCCCTTGAGGTGTCCCCAAAGGGGTAGGAGGGGACAAGATCCTAAGGCCAAATTTTTTAAAAGATAGAGTCCAGGGGCACCTGGGTGGCTCAGTGGGTTAAAGCTTCTGCCTTTGGCTCAGACCGAGCCCCGCATTGGGCTCTCTGCTCAGTGGGGAGCCTGCTTTCTCCTCTTTCTCTCTCTGCCTACTTGTGATCTCTGTCAAATAAATAAATAAAATCTTAAAAAAAAAGAGTCCATTTCTAAATTTTCTTCAGTCTTAGACCAATAAGTTCGAGTAAGTTTTTTTTCTTCACTTGTTTAGTAATAAGATACATTTTAATACTGGGGACTGGTGAGGTTTGAATATTTTCAGCCAAAAATACTAGAGGATTTTTCAGAAGGCATTTTGTTAAGCTAATATTTATTACCAAGGTTTAAAGTTTTCACAACTAGAATCTCACCACTGAAAAAAGCGGTTTTAGAGCAACTGTGTTCTTTTATGATTTTAGTCATTTGTGCAGATGTCTTGATGCTTCACTAACATGCTCTCCACTCATGATGAAAGAGAACCAGAAAATGGGTTTTTCTTTGTTTGTTTTGCATAATATACACAGCTACTGTCCTCCTTCAAATGAAGAAGCTGCTTCCCCCATTCTTTGCTCCCTTTTCTAAGGGGAATACAAAAAATCAACTATCAAACAGACAGCAAGTTCACATTTTTTTTAAAAGATTTTATTTATTTATTTGACAGATGGAGACCACAGAGAAGCAGGCAGAGAGAGAGAGGAGGAAGCAGGCTCCCTGCTGAGCAGAGAGCCCGATGTGGGGCTCCATCCCAGGACCCTGGGATCATGACCTGAGCCGAAGGCAGAGGCTTTACCAGGTGCAAGTTGAAATTTTTGAATAGATCAAGATACATTTAAATTAAAATAAAGGATTCGTATCAATGTAGATTTACTTAATTTTCCTTACAGTCAAGGATTGCGTGCGCCTCCCACCAATCCACTAGGAATATGTCATCCTTAGTAAAGATTTCTCATTAAAGTTGCTTTCATATGAAAGACAACAAAATTCCTTTAAAAACTAAATTTGTTTATAATTTTTTAAAAGATTTTATTTATTTATTTGACAGAGAGACCACAAGTAGGCAGACAGGCGGGGGGGTGGGGGGAAGCAGACTCCCCACTGAGCAGAGAGCTCGATGGGGGCTTGATCCCTAGACTCTGGGATCATGACCTGAGCCAAAGGCAGAGGCTTTAACCCACTGAGCCACCCAGGCACTCCTGTTTATAATTTTTTATGAGGGATCCTGGAGAGTGTAAGAAATTGCCTGCAAAATGTTTATCTGTATACATCTCTGCCACATTAAAAAACAACAACCAAACCCTGTGTATTTAATTCTATAAATTGAAATAATTCTCAAATAGCAGGAAACAGTGAAGAGCCAATAAGAAAAGTAAAGGCATTAAAGAGGTGAATAGGGAGTGAGGAGAATTTGTGGGGGGGGGGGATGGGGGAACAGTGGTGGTGGTGGAGTTGATAACTAGAATGCTTATATTTTTATTTTATTAAAACTTGCTCTTGGTCCTGGTATCCTGACATGTTCACAAATACAAATTCAACATTACAAGTAAATCAATTAGTTTATAAAACCAGTCCCTTGAACAGGACAAGGGGTTTGCCCATTAGGAAGGCCAAAAGAAGACCCTGGGGTTTGTATTTCAGGCCCCCAGAGTGGTGGCTTCTTCCTTGTGGGAGAAGCTGGGCTCAGGGAGCCTGCAGACACTCTTAGGCTGGACACTTCCTGGTCACTACTGCACAGGAGGGGAGCTATGGCTGCAGCAACCAGATTCAAGAGACTAGAGCTCGCTGGTGTGAGTTATGAACTCTCACCGTGGCTGGTCTTGGAGGGGATGAGGAGGGCAGGGGGCAGTCTTGAGGCTTAAGAGGAGGAGGGACAAAGTGAACCTTCCAATACTCAGCATGAGCTGTCAGTCCCTTCCCCTGCAGACATCTGTGCTCTTAGGCCTCCTCTCTCGCTGCCATTCCAGGAGTGCTGGGCAACAGCTTCCCCTCCTCCTGGCCAGGACCCTCCGAAGCACACTCATCAGAAAAACACAGCCAGGGTGCATTACATCAGCACAGGGTGGGGCCTGGAGAACAAAACAGCCCCTCACTGCTTTGAGTGGGGATGATTCAACTCCATTCAGAATGGGTCAAGGGGGAAAATCCACAGTTCAAACCTAATAATTTTTACCTCTTGTTTACAAAGAGTTTGAAATGTGAGTGAGGTTAGAGAGCCAGAGCTGTTACAATCTTTTGCTTTAAAGGTGCCTCTTATGAGGATCTCTTTGATACTCCTTTGGATTGCATTTTTGCTTTTCTATACTCATCTTAAAAAAACAAAACAAAACAAAAAAAGCCCACTGTTTTAGTTTTTAATAGTCCTTGTCATGATGCAAAGGGCCAGACTCCAGCTGTTCTTCCCAAACCTCTGGGAGAGGCCTGGTTACATCTCGTTCTCGTAAATCTTGAATCCAGTTCTAGCAAGTCTTTAAGCCTGACCCTGACATGCCCAGGCAATGGATGATTAGAAACAGGAGAGGCAGAAAGGTCCAGTGCCAAGTTGTGTCCACTTAAAAAACAGATCATCTGGCAACAGCCATTTCAGCATGTGGAGTGAAGTGGCACATGTCTGTCTGTACGAAGCACAGCAAGGTTATACATTTACAGTTTTACTTTTATATTTTTATACCACTTTACCAAGAAGACCAAAGTCAGGGCAAGGCTGCTTATACGCTAACAACATCTGGGCCCATTGAGAGAGGCCTTTGTTAACTATAAAAGTATCTTTACCTCTATTTTGTGATAGAGATATAATTTAATAGATATAAAATAAATTATTTATCAATATCTATCTATCTACATCAACATATATCATATATCTAGTAATATAAATTATTATAATTTATTAATATAAAATGTCTATTGATGTTAGTTTTTCAGTCTTTAGTGAAGTTAAAAATTTAATTAATAATTGAAAGTTCACCAAAATCTTTGGGTGGGTCTACATGACTCATTCTGGTCGATGCACTTTGAGTGAAATGATGTATGTCAGTTCCTGGCTGAGGGAGTTACAAGCTCTTACTTAACCCTCCAGCTCTCTTTTTTTCCCTTCCTTCAACCAAGGAGACCACATGTGGATCTGATGGAGCCACCTGAGAGAAGCAGGTGACCCTGAACCACGATGGGAAGAAAATTTGTGATGGAGAGTCATCAAAACCTCACATGGACTGTATGAGCAAGCAATATATTTTCATATGTAAGCCATTTAGATTTTTAGTTTTGTTTGTTACTGCAGCATAACCTAGTCTATCCTAGTGAATACAACCTTCATCAACATCTCTCTGATGTAGGAAAAAACTGTACCAAGTAGGGAAATTAAGTAAAATATGCAGTTAAAGAGGTCACATCTTCAGATCATCAAATACCTGATGGGATAATTAGTGAAAGGACACTGGGGAAGATGCCATGAGAATAAGATGGTACCATCCCAATAATTCTGATATGGTGGAAAAGCAGAATATTAAAATGTTTAACTATGTAGTATTTAAAGGACTAGTCAGAAATTGTTGAGAGATAAATTGGTAAAACATTTTCAGAAGGCACATTGATAATGTATGTGAACAATTAAATTGTGCAGATCTTTTGGGCCACAATTTCATTTCTAAAGAATGAAACTTCAGAAATAGAGAAGTATGAAAATATATGTGTTCAAGAGTATTTATTGCTAAATTAGTGGGCAGTGGTAAACATCTTAAATATCCAGCAATAAGGAATTATTCAAATAGTCAATTATTTTGTTTCTACCTTAGAGTAGTACACAGGTCTAACAACAAAAACATAGTGTCTTATATACTGACATGTAGTAGGCACTCTGGTAAGCAGCCTTTGAGGTGGTCCCCATTGATCTCTCCTCCTGGTATTCATGCCCTGATTTAATCCCCTTCCTTTGAGTTTGGGTTGGAGCTAATGATTTGTTTCTAATAAATAGATATGACAAAAGTAATGGGATGACATTTTCCAAAAAGACTAGCTTCTGCCTTCTTTTTTGCTCTCTTGGTTGCATGCTCTTAGTGAAGTCAGCTGCTACTATTGTAAGCTGACCTATTGTGATATTGTGATTTAGAATAAGAAATACATATTTGGTCTTCATCTCCATTCCTCATATAGAGCTCTTAAAACCATTGGAATTCCCTGAATGATGAGAGTGACAAAGTGTCCTAGGTAACCTAAGGATGGGGACTAGTTACCAAGGGACCCAACTATATGATTAGAGGGTTGGGACTTTCAGTCCCACCCTCTGACTTCCAGGGAAGGGTGAATTAACTCAGTTGTCAATGGCCAGTGATTTTTCAGTCAAACTATGTAATGAAGCCTCCATAAAACCCCAAAAGGATGGGTTTGAAGAGCTTCCAAGTTGGTGAACATGTGGAGATTCAGGAAGTATGGTCCACACCCCTTCCCACATAACTTGCTTATGCTTCTCTTCCATCTGGTTATTCGTGAATTATATTCCTTTATAATAAATTAATAATCTAGTAAGTAAAAAATGTTTCTCTGAGTTCTGTGAGTGGCCCTAGCAAATTAATTAAACCCAAAGAGGGGGTTATTAGAATCTACAGCCTATGGCCAGTGGGTCTGGAGCATAGGTGATAACCTGAACTTGTGATTAGCATTTGAAGTGGTGGAATTTCTATGGGCTTGAGCCCTTGACTTATGCAATATGATGCTCTGTCTGGGTAGAAAGTGTTAGAATTGAGCTGAATCGGATTTGGTTCCAGTCTAAGAAGGTGACCTAGGAAGATACCAAACTCACCTTCTCCATGGAACACACGAAATTATACTTATTAATAGAACAATTCCTCTTGAAGAATTGAGTTGAACTGAAGGAACCCAGCTGGTGTCACAGAATTGCTTGGTGTTGGGGGTAACCCCACCCACTGGAATTGGGTACAGAATCTTACCTATGAAGATATTTACATGTCTATCTCTATTTTTGATGTCTAACAGACCTTCAAAAGATATGTGTTGAGTGTTTTTATTTGTATATTCAGCAAATATTTACCAAACACTTATATGCCAGGCATTTTCCTGGCTCTGTGGATACAATGTTGAGCTACTGGACCCTTAAAACAGACAGAGTCTAGGAAGGGAGATCAATACCAAGACAGCAAAGAGAGTAACCTGTGGGGGAATTCTGGAGTAAAGATGGTCTTGGAGTATTTGAGAAAATGAAAAATGGTGTCTGAAGCAGAATGTGGGAGAGGGGGATGGTGAGAGGTAAGGCTGCAGCAGTGGGCAGAGGCCACGTGAGGCTTCTCAATTTTATCCCAAGTGCCATGTGAGCCACGAAAAGCATTTTGGGTTGGCATGAGCTACTTTATTTTGAAAAGATTATTTTGACTGCTCTGTGCAGAAAAGGTTGGCATTGGACAGGAATTGAAGTAGGAAGTTGGGTTACGAGGTGATGGCATTGGTCCATGTGAGAGAGGTGGCCATGGAAGGGGGATGCGTGGCAGGTTTGGTATACATCATGGGAACAATTGTATTGACAAGCTTGGTGATGGATTGTGTGTGAGAGTTGAGGAATGGGAAGTGTCAGAATAACCCTTATATTCTGGTTGTTATAGTGCCATTTACTAAGTTGGGGGAACATTGTAGAAGTGCTGTTGTAAGAGGAGAGATAAAAAGTTCACACTGAGATGCCTGAGAAATATTTAAGGAGAGTTGCCAACGAGGCAGTTAGATGGTGGGTCTGGAATGTAAAATATAGGTCTGGGTTAGAGATAGCAACTTGGGAATGATTATCTCACAGATGTTTTCTAAGTCCATTGGGGAAATGAAGGAGAATAAAATGAGAAGTCAGTGCTTAGGACTTGAGATAACACGTGGGAATATACTTAGTTCAATGTTTGGTACAGAAAAAGCACTTAACAAATATGTTATTGTTATAATTTATAACAACTATTGTTGTCACTGTTGTTGCTGTTGTCATGAGTAGAGACACAGACAAAAACCAGGAGAGTATGGTATCACAGAAGCTGACAAGAAGGCATATAGAGAAGGAGGTATCCAAATGCTGTAAGAATCAAGAGCTAGACATGTTGCCTTGGAAACAGTTAACTGTTCGTAGAGTGAGATATCTATGGGACTCCAGTTTACCTGGGTTCCAAAAGCTGGGTTCCCTTATTGTCACTGAACCGCCACCATTAGTCCTCTGTCACTTAAACCAGACCCTCAGAATCTTCTCAACCATCTTGGCATATTTTCATCTATAACTGAACCACCAGAGAGATGAATCTCTGCTGCACTGAGGTAGCTTTGTTCTCATTTTGTTCAGTAGGATTGAGACCCGGGTGGATTAAGGCTACTTACATGGTAAGAACAGAGAGCACTCTCATCTTGCCCCTGATTCTTCTCTCATTAGGGAAGGGACAGAGGAAGAGTGAAGATAGTGAGCACCTGGAGAATGGTCTGGTGATGCTGAACTCATTCAGTACCCCCAAGACAGTGAAAACTGTGTGAGTGTGAGTTTGTGTGTGTGTTTGTCCAACTGATGAGTGAACAAAGAACAATTATGGGAGGTAGTGGATGGAGGAAGAGGAGTAGTTTCTCAATCCTAGACTATTACCACTGCAGATTGGATGGCCCAAGGTATCCAAACTTCAGGACTGTCCCAGCTATGAGAAAGGAGCATTATCTGACCACAGGGCCTTAAAACGGGCTGTTTCCCTAGCATAAGGTGATGCTGTATATTGCACAGGTGGCCTCATTTTAAGAAAATGCAATAAATAAAAATCTAAATTCTTAAAATAATCTCTCAAGTTGGAATTTGATTGAGGGAAAAGGTTGTGTTTATATTTCTTTCATATTCTTCATCCAGTAGACCCTCCTTAAATACACATTGTTTCCCTACTAAATAATTCATCTCAGGGTCCTTGGAAATAATGAGCTACCCCAGCACTCAGAAGATACATTTATATTTTCAAAGATTTTCTGGCAACCCTTTAGGGGTGTATCTATTCTATGGTCAAAAATACATGTGTAGATGATTTTAGTTCAATTGTACATATAACCAAGCAGAGTCAAATTCATGCATTCATAATGACTTATGATATTGCTCAGCTCTGCAGTTTTGTTTCAATAGGCAAATATGTACCTTATAATCAATGATGGTTGGGTACATAGGAGGTACATAGGCAGGAAAGAGGAATGTAAGACATACTATTATAGGAAACTGGGTACTTCCAATTGGAATTAACTTTTCCAGGAAAATAGTTACAACTTTTTAAGGGTTCTCTTGGCTTTTAGAAGAACATGCTTCTCAGGGCCCAAGTCTTGCTCAGAAGAGAAAATGGATCTCCTGAATTTGAAGAATTTTCATTAATCCCAGGGGCCAAATTCCTCTTTATCCTTTTTCTCTGTTAATAGTAGAGCAGAGGTGACTTATTTTGTGGTGGGGGTCATCAAGCTCTGGGGGAAGCCTGGGGCCCACTCTGGGCTGTGCTGACTTGCTGTCCTCCAGGTTCAGATTCTGAGGGATATATGCCACTCCAGCAATCCCTCATAGCCAGTGGGAGCCTTCTTTCTCCAACTCTGAAAAGGGTGAGATTTTTCACCTCTAAGGAATCTTTATTTTGTGCAAGGAACCAAAAGTTCAGAGGACCTTTTCCAAAAAACTTTTTTTTTTTTAAAGATTTTATTTATTTATTTGACAGATAGAGATCACAAGTAGGCAGAGAGACAGGCAGAGAGAGAGGAGGAAGCAGACTCCCTGCTGAGCAGAGAGCCCGATGTGGGGCTCGATCCCAGAACCCTGAGATCATGACCTGAGCCAAAGGCAGAGGCTTAACCCACTGAGCCACCCAGGTGCCCCTCCAAAAAACTTTTATAACCTTATTTTTTTTTATTCTTTCTAAAAGTCCAGCTTTTAAGTCCTGCTACTGTTGGGCTTATGGTTGGCTTCATAGACACAACCTCCCTTTTGGCATTTCTGTTGAATTCCAAGGAGCTAAAATGTTGCAGAGGATGGTGACGAGGAGGGGAGCTACAGGATACTATCCTATAAAGAGCTGGATTTATTTTGCTCTTTGGTTTTCTAACTTCTCCTGGTGTGTGTCTCCTTGTACCATTTCTGTAGTACATTATGACCACAAATATTCTTCTCCCTGATGGAGTGTCGTGTAGCATGTTCCCAGAGAGACAAGTTGTTTGAAGTGAATACGTTCACTCC
Source organism: Mustela nigripes (assembly GCF_022355385.1). NCBI lineage: Eukaryota > Metazoa > Chordata > Mammalia > Carnivora > Mustelidae > Mustela > Mustela nigripes. Next base: position 100,244,709 of record NC_081569.1, read on the forward strand.
TTGAGCCATGCTGAGAACAGACTTTTATGCACTTATACCTGTGTGGCCACCCAGACAGTAAGCATCTTGGAACTTTGGGGCTCATAATTCAAGGAAACCACTTTTATGCACAAATGAGAAATACATCCCTGGTTTGTGCATCACTGAGGGCTGGGCCATGAGGAAATGGCAGCCACTCCTCACAGAAGGAACAAGAAAACCACAGCTTTGCCTGCAAAATTGGCTGCTTGTAGCGAAGTGTGCTAATACTTTGGACAGATTATATACTCAAATTTGCTAAATTATTTATAAGAATCTCTTTTAAAAACAGAAATCTTTCCTTAAGGTCTGTGTTCTGAATTAGACACATCTCTATTTAAACTTCTTCATGCTTTATTATTATGGTGAACTGCAGGTGCAACTGTGGAAAAGCAAACATTTGAGAAAATCTATGGTCTTTATAGAGCAATGGAGCTCAGCTTTCCAATGGGTAAGTAAAGACTTTAAGATGAATTCTCTTTAGGACAATGAGATTGTGAAATAGTCCATTATTTTGACTTGTGAAGACAAGTAATAGAAAACTGTTCCATGAATTCTCTTTAGGTACAAGGCTGTCATGGAAGTCTTTTCTAATGGGCTATTATTTTGGAGTATGAATGGGAGCTGGCTACAGCTGGGCAGGAAGAAGGTCTTGAAATCCAGCTAAAAATGAAGACCTAATTGATTCTCCAGGTCTGGGCAGGTAAAGAACCAAGTTCTTTTGTCTAGGCAGAAGGAGCAGGTAGATCACAATAAGTAGGAATACTTAGAGTTGAGTGTTGGTCCTTGGGTACAAGTGAAGTTATCTTTGCTTGCTTCTGTGCTTCCTGTCACATATGTCTAGATCTGAATTTAACAAGTTCTGATTCCCAACCAAAAGAAGATAAGGTCTGTGGGTGATGACAATGATGTGGGTGATGACAAAGATTTACCTGATGATTACCCTGCATACATTTCTAGACATTTTATATGGGTCATTAATTCTCACAGTAACTGCTAGCTCATAGATGTTAACATTATTTCTGTCTTAGAGCTGTAGAACATGAGATAAGAGAAAAGTAAATGATGGAACCAGGATTTGAACCCAGGCAGTCTGTCCCCAGAGTTTTGAGTCCATACTTGAAACTCTGCTTCTTAGCTTATATTGGCTAACGTAATACAGCCTGCCTATTTTAATAGGCAAAGGTTGCCTTTTTCTGATAAACACACCATGTGAGTTAACTTGGAAGCATAACACATCAAAATACCAATGTTCTTTCAGCAAATATCTCTGGCAGCTGGGAAAGTATGAAAGCAGCCTCTATGATTTGATGTATAAATTGGTTCCATTCTTTTTTCTCTCAACAGTGTCCTTTAAACACTTCTTTTTCACTTCACTTAAGTATGCACATTGGCTGAGCAGAAGTAGGAGATCCCTGAGAATCTCTTCCGGCATTTGATTCTAATATAGTTGGCTCTGAAGAGCCAATAGTGAGTGTCATTAGAATAACAATTACCACTTACTAAGCACTGCCTACATAATAGACACTATTCTAGCATTTCACTTGCATTACCTGTCTTAATCTTTGATCAGATTAATGAGACAGGTATTATAATCTCAGTTTTACAGATGAGGAAACTGAGGCACCAAGAGTTAAATAATTTGCTTGCTTAACATCCCCAAACAAGAAAATGTTGGACTTTGGATTTGAACTTGTGTCAAGGAAGTCTCTCAAGTTCTTACTCTTAGCCACTGTAGTACCAGGGCTTTAGAATGTAGTGACATTTGTATGGATAAGAATGTAAAAATTGCTATGTCAAGTTCCCAATCATAATCAAGAGATTTGTGATGGTTTTTTAGCATGTCAACTTGGCTGGGCTAAACTACATTTCCAAGAATTCACTTTCTTGTATGTTTCTGGTCACAAAGGAACCACAAGGAAAGTTCTTGGGGGATCTGGAGAACTGCCAGGAAGCAATAGCCATATTGTAGCTCATGTATGTTGTTGCTCATCTGCTGAGTCACTTGATGATTGGTGTTGAACAGCAACTGGGCCTGGCCTGCGACTGCTCTACTTCCCCTGGACCCTGCTTCAATTTCTCTGACTCCTGGGCCAAGTGTGTGTTTGGTTAGCTCTCAGAAGTGTCCAGCTTCTGTCCATCACCAAGATCAGGCATAGGATTTTTCTACCCTTGAGGGATTTCAGTTGTGGCTCTGGCTTCTAGCCTACCCTTGATATTCTATACTTTATAGCTGTCTTCTCTTCCTGACTGCCTGTCCTGTGGATGTCAAGCTCCACATCACAGGTGGAGATAACAGCCTTACAGAGACTGTTTATCCAGCTTCCACAACAGTACGAGGTCAATCCTTTAGAACAAGTTCCTACTGGTTCTGCTTCTTGGGTTAAATTCTGACTGATACCGTTCTCTGTAGGTCAGCACTACAGTATGGTCCATGCCTCAGCATCAAGACCATTATTTAGGGTCTATATTCTAAAATGCTCTTTTATTTCTTACCTATAAGATAACCAAGGTAGGTACTCTTTTTTTTAATTTATTTTTTTATTTTTTGAAGATTTTATTTATTTATTTGACAGAGATAGATCACAAGTAGGCAGAGAGGCAGGCAGAGAGAGAGAGAGAGGAGGAGGAAGCAGGCTCCCTGCCGAGCAGAGAGCCCAATGCGGGACTTGATCCAAGGACCCTGAGATCATGACCCGAGCCGAAGGCAGCAGCTTAACCCACTGAGCCACCCAGGTGCCCCCCAAGGTAGGTACTCTTGTCCTATCTTACAAAAAGGGAAGCTAAGGTCCTGTGAGATTTAAAGACTTACCCACAGATTGCATAGGATTAGAACCCAAACCATTGGACTTAGGTTAAGTGTCCTAAACCTACTCTGAGCCTCAACGTTAAATCTTTGGATATTAGATCTTTTGTGCAAGGTCAGCCTTCCCCATGTGTAGTTTGAACTGAGATTTCTTAGTTAGGGTCAAATTATAATGGAGTTTGATTTGACTTTTCCTTCTCTTTGATACCTGCTGTTATAGACTGAATGTTTCCCCCACTCCCCAAGTTCACATTTCATATCTTAACCCCCAAAATGATGGTTTTGGAGGTGGGACCTTTGGGAGTTGATTGGATAGTGAGAGAGGAGCCCACATGAATGGGATTAGTACTCTAAAAGAGACCTGAGTGAACTCCCTGAACCTTTTGCCAAGTGAGAACACAGTGAGAAGACAGTTGTCTATAAACCAGGGTGTAGGTCCTCACCAAAGACCAAATCTGCTGGTGCCTTGATATTGGACTTCCCTGCTTCCAGAAGAGTGAGAAACAAATTTCTGTTGTTTTAAAGTCATCCAGTCTATAGTATTCTGTTACAGCAGCCAGAAAGGACTAAGAAAGCTGCTGATGAATTTTTTCTAGGCTCACATGCACACTGTTCACATTTTCTTATCTTTCATAGTCAAACATATTACTGTCTAAGGTGAAGGGGTCTAATATCGCTTTCTTCTGATCGGGCACCTTGTGAAGAAAGCAGAACATTTTAAGGAAAATCAATAATATAAAGTGTTCCGGTAGCTTATAAAACAGATGTGATTTATTTACGTAGGAATGACATCAGGATAAAATTCTAGAAAACGTTAATACATTCATCTCTTGCCTAGACAGAAAAAAAATATTTTTTTCCTTTATTAAAACTGAATTTTACCTGAAACTTCTTTGTAATGGTTCTTGGCCTACACGAACCACACACAGAGCCCAGCCCTCTATAATGTAAGCAACATAAAACCAGAGACCTTGTCTGTCTTCTTGCTTATGATGGTCTCTAGCACCTGGTATGTAAACAGTCTTAGCACATAGGAGGCTTGCAAAACATATTGACACAATAAATGGTTTTTAAGTGAATTGATTGTAGAGAAATTTGTGAGGATGAGTATTTCTCTTTTATAACAATAGCTAATACTGGGATACTATTTTATAACATTTCTTGATTTTAAATCATAACTTAATGACAGTGACCACCATGATGACAATGATAGCAAACACATAGCAATTTCTCGTATTTGCTTCTTTCATCTTTAAGTAATCTTGTCTTAAATCTTATAAGTAGTATTGTCACACCAAATGAGAAAATTGTGGCACAGTTTAAGTAGCTTATTCAAGTTCACACAGCTGGTTAGTAGTGAAATGAGGTCCAAATCTGGACTATGCTCTTCACCAGTATAGGATATAACTACCCTGTGATTATTGTTCATAATTGAATTGGATGATAAATCCAGTTTAAGCAGTGAATGTATTGATAGCTATTGCCAATATGTAGCTATTTCATCACAACACTTGTTTTAGAATATACATGCATTAGACATGTCTACACATGCACACACATAGGCATGTGTATGTACACAAAGATGTTTACTTTTAGGACAGATATCTTTCCCAAACACTGCATAATAATCATGTAGGGTTTAGCCATAAAACGGTTGAAGATCTCTAAGTGCAGGAGATTTCCTCTCACATGGCTGTACTACCATGTTTATATTGACTGGCATTCCCCACTGTTTTTTTGGAAGAGAGCGAGACTTGTGAGTTGGAAGAGAGTGGGTGGGGCCACACTGAAGCTGCCGAGCCCCAAGGGTAGGGATGAAGAGAAGGAAGGGAGGGGTATTTTGGATAGCTTCCAAGCTGAAACCACTCAGAGACATTAAATGGTTACAGCCCTCCTTAAAGTTTTAACAATGGAACAGGAGAGAAGGAATTTTCAAGACTCAGTGGTCTGGACTGCTCTGGGTGTGATGCCTGTAAGCATAGTCTTCAGGAAAGGCAACTCTCCTGAGTTAACTGTCACATTGAAATGAATTGAAAAATATAGTAAAGCAACAATTTTGAAAATTTGGGAGCTGGCTAGTTTCTTTATCTTATTGGTTCCAATCCTTCCCCCACCCCCACCACCTTTGCCAAGTGTTTGTCTCAACTATTCTTCTTTCTTGCTCAGCTCTCCCTGAGTGATCCAGGTCCTGCCGTATTACCTTGGTCATCACACACACTGACCATGAGGCAGCGTTCAGCAACTTGAGTCTAGTGGTTCTCATTTGCTAGAAGTAACAGGGGATTCTAGTGCTGTTATAAAGCTTATCTGCTCATGTAATTTCTCAATATCAAATCACAGTAGAAAAACAGAATTCCCTCTGCTTAACACAGGTAGGATTACACTTGGGAGTGTTGATGACTTAAGCAAAGATTTTCCACCCAAGGCCAAGTGATTGATGGCTTATCCATCTGCATATAAAACCATTGTTTAAATCTTGGTTCTATTAAGGAAGAAAGAAAGAATGAAATAAAGAAAGAAAGATCCAAAATGGAGTCAGTTGTGCTTAGTCTGCATCACCAAACTGAGACTTAATACTTCAACTAATTGCAGTTTTAGCCTTTCTCAGGAATGTAATCTTAACCAGTCAGTCTGGAATTTCCTGGTCAGCCCTAGAGAGGTAATTCACCTGATAGACCCCTGCCATTCCCCAAAGGAAGGTGACCTTGCTGAAACAACCCACTTCTGCTGGTAACTCCCTTGTCCCACCCCTTTCTGCCCATAAAACTCTTCCATTTTGTACAGCTCCTTGGAGCTCTTTTCTATTTGCTGGGTGGGATGCTGCCCAACTCATGAATCATTGAATAAAGCCAATTAGATCCTTAAATTTACTCAATCGAATTTTGAATGAGTCATGTATCACCTACAGTTTCCAAACAACTGCATATTTTCCCCAAAAGTAAAATACAAAACAATGAGAATGAAGACTTCAAAGTTGGCTTTGTATTTCTCCTCTGTTCAACAAAGGAGGGCAGCCTGTCACTTGTCATGTTAATTGCTCTGTGGCTAGATTTAGTTTGTGGTTTGTTCTCAGGTTGTCTTCTCATTCCTAGAGGAGAAAGCCCACCCCAGCAGGTATCAAGAACACCAACTTCATTACGATTTAAGTCTTATTATATGACTAGACACAATGGTTTTTTTTTTACTTTCCCTAGAAAACTGTGAGTGTTTTGAGGCAAGTAAAATGAAATTTTTACATGTTTTTCTGTTTTTGTTGTTGATGTTAAATTCACCATAAATTTGCTCCATATTCAAGTACCAGAAATTGCTTTCTATTCAATTTTTGTTCCCAGTCTTATTATATGACTAGACACAATGGTTTTTTTTAGCTTTCCCTAGAAAACTGTGAGAGTGTTTTTGAGGCAAGTAAAATGAAATTTTTACATGTTTTTCTGTTTTTGTTGTTGATGTTAAATTCACCATAAATTTGCTCCATATTCAAGTACCAGAAATTGCTTTCTATTCAATTTTTGTTCCCAGTTTTAAATACTATGTGAATACTCGTCAAGGTATTATGTACATATGCATATATATGTATACACACAAGCACACTACTAAGTCATTTCTGTTTTGGAACAGGATTCAAATTGATGGGATGTTTAAATGTCTAAAGAATAGCCAACATGCTATTTAAATCACGCTACCCCTTGAGCCCTCATTAGTTCTCATGTAACCACTGCACTAGATTCCTAATTAGACCTCCTGGTGTCACCCTTGACTCTTGACAGCTGTTTTCTACACAATAGCCAGAATAATTTTAAAAAAGTAAGTCAGACCATGTCATTCTCCTGCTTATAGTTTTCTGGTAGCTTTCCCTTGCAATGGGAGGAGAATCCAAATGTCTTACCATGGTCTACACAGTCCTACGTGATCTGGATCCTGTCTTTCTCTCAGAGCCGACTTCACAAGAACACCCGGGCTTTACTCTATTTCAGAATACATATATTTTCTGCCTTAGGAGCCCTTCCATTTACCCTTTCCCCTGCATTAACCTTTCTTCCTCCAGATCTTAACATGACAGGCCTTTTCTATTCATTCAGGTCTTAAGCTCAAATGACATTTTCCAAGAGAGGACCTCCCTGCTCACCCTGGCTAAAAGGTATGTGGGGGTGCTTCTCTATTACTCTACTTTTGTATTCCTTACAGAATTTGTCACTGCCTAAAACTATCTTATGTATTATTTGTAAAAATGTTTGTGGTGTAGTATCCCACAAGATTTCAAGTGCCATGAAGCAGTGCCCTTATCTGCTTTTCCACTGCTGAACTGCAGTGCCTAAAATCTTACAGGCATATTTTAGGTGGTGCTCAAAGAATTATTTGATGAACAGATGAACAAAGGAATAATTCCACTTTAAAGACAGTTCTGTGTAAATTTGTGGGTTTGGTGCCAGCTTCTTTATTTGAAAAATTTTAATCATAATTACCAGTGCTGATTGGTAATTAGGGAATATTTTAGTTGGAAATGTTATACAATCATTATTCCAAGGAAGCATTCCCTTAGCATCATCCCTGTCAAGGGTCATCCAGTTTCTATTAAAATATTTCCAGTGTTGAAAAGCTCACTCCTTATTTATGCAGCATGTTAGGATGTTAGGACAGCGAATTTTTTTCCCTTAAAATAAACCAAAGTCCTCTTCCCATTATACTATATCTTAGCCCTAGTTCTGTCCTGAAGGGTTACATAGAATCTCTTTTTTTTTTCCCTCTTCCAAACAGAATTACTATCTCATATAGTCTTTTCTCAACTAAGCTTCTTTTTTATAACCTCAATGATTCCTTCTATGACACTTTTAAGAGGACCTTCATTTTTGTCATATTTTTCAAAAAAATATTTGCTTCCTTCTTTATCCTGAATCCATCCTTCATTGCCAACATTCTTGTTAAATTCTGCCACCCAAAGTGGAGCATATTAAGCCAATTGAATATGGGAAAAAAAAAATCAGGGGTCAAAAAAATCATGAAGTGGTTAAGCGCCATGAGAGTTCCCTAGCAAAGAAAAGTCATTTTTACCAATAAGACTTCTTTTTTCACGTTGTCCTTTTAACCATATTGGTGTTTCCCTATTTATAGACTTGAGGGAAAGGAATCATGAGAGGTCATTAGAACTCTCCCTTTATACCTCCATGCAGATGGATGGATTTTGCAGGGATAATTCTTTCCCCTTTGACCCTCAGTAGGACAGCATTTTCTCTGGGAGAAAGGGAGTTCTTGACTCCTTGACTTTAAGGTTCTGTTCCATCTTCAGTCCAAAATCTCAACAAATATAAATTATTTTTCCAACACTTAATATTGCCTCAAAGTCAATATTCCTTCATTTTTTTCTCATCTCCTCTCAACTTCTATAACAACCGCAGTACAGAAGCTGGATTCATAGTAGAACCTAAGTGGTGACTCTCCTTCAAACAGAAAAATGATCAAATGGATAATCTCTCCTCCTTGAATTTCTCCACAAGTACTTTGGTCTGTACACTTTGAATGGCATGTGAATTACATGGCCATGTTGAAGTGGCTTGAATGAATTCCAAGAAACCACTGAAGTCAAAGTAAAAATAAACAAACAAACAAATGACACTTTAAAATTTTTTAAAAAGTGGGCCAAGAAATGTTTATTTTTTTCTGTTCCAAATGACTAGCTTTCTTAAAATCTATTTTTGAATATTCAAGTACTTTTCTGAAAATTGAAATTCATTTGATTCTATTAGCTTGAGTGGTAGTGATTATTTCATGAGAAAAAAAGAGAGCATCAATGGACAAGTGGTTCTCTATAAACAGTGTTGTCCCAATCGCAAGGTAATTGGTCCTATTCAAGCCTCATTGCTTGGGGAACCCTCTGCTATAGACATGTGGGCAGAGACAGAGAAGATGGCTTCACAAGCCTAAAAGGAACATGACGCTTTTAGACTTATTTTCAGTCACTGAAGTATTCATTGCCAACATCTTGCTCAAGGCCCAGAGTTGGATGACACTTTCTACTTCCCTACATACCTCCTGGCTGGCTTCTTGGACTTGAACAAGTGACTTCTTTCCCCATCCAAATCCACCTTTAATCTTTATTTCAATCACATAAAATTTTATAGCAATAGTAATGGGAGGTAGAAGCTATGAAATTTACCCAAATGATGCCTCTGAGCACCTCATTTACCTAGTTTTATGAATAGACCAGCTTCCCTAGTACTTCCTTCAAGAGCTGACGGTCAGCTGGTGTGGAACCCAGACATCACTAAACTGGAAATTCCAAATGGATTCCATTCAAGACTTTTTAACTTCAAGGTTACTCATTTGTGCACATTTGCAAGAAAAGAAAGATTTCAATACCAGGCTTATTATTGATTCTAGATATTTGTGGTTAAGTGTTCCAGAAGATACAGTTTAAATAGTTTCAGTTTTCTCTAATGATCATAATGGTTTCATGTGAACAAGGAGACTCCTCTGTGATCTTCGCTAATGAGTTGTCCTTGATGGAATGAAGGAAAAGGGGGAGGAGTGTATGCAAGAGGATAAATGAGACAACAGTGATGTTGTAGAGGCTGGAGTGAGAATTCAAAGAAATGAGCTAGGAGGATTGGTAGAGTCCAAGGAAATTATTGTATCATCTATTTAACTGTACTCCAGGGAGAAGATGCACCAGTTTGCTAAAAGAGAAGCCAGAGCAGATTTATTTGGTAATGTGTGACCCACCTTCCACAATGGAGAAAATTAGATCTAAATCCATGAGGTAGAGCTGGAAAATATATGTTAGAGATGTTTTGTTTGTTACTGGAATGTCACCATCCTATGTAAAAACCAAAAGCTCCTAAAGAAAGTATAAGAACTCAATGATATACAAGTCTCAAAAGTTATACCTCTTTGTTAGATGATGTTTTTTTTCCCCAACAAAGTGTTCTATTTTTATTGCTTATGTGGAGTTTTTAACTGAAATGTTCTTAAAGAATCTATATAGAAAGAGAATAAGATTACTAAAAGATGCAAGATTTGTGGTAACTGGTGTTTTGTGGTCAAGATCTTTAAATTGCAGTCTTTGTCTTAAAATCAAAGAGCTAGGGTACAGGGAGTCTCTCGTGAGGTAGCCAATGTTTTGCACCCATTTTAGAGATAGTGCTCTAGAAGGAACTTAGAGTGAATTATACCTAAAAACAAATTTTGTTATCTTTGTTGGATAAGTTCTTTTTCTAGGATAAATTGAGACCACCAATAATTGCAAGATAGTGTGGAGTGATGGGAAGATGAAAGGCAGAATACCTGATAGCTATAATTTTCCTCTGGATGCAGGCAATCAAAATGGCAGAATATAACACTTGTTCTACTGGATTTGCTCTATTTATTTCTTGTTTGGGAATCCAGACAGGCCTATCATTGTTTTTTATTTTTATTTTTTTTTATTAGAATCTGGTTCTTTCTTTTGACTTTACAGCTACCTGGGGTCTCTATTCATCTGTGTTTCACAGTTGAGGTTGGCTTGGGTTCAAATTCCAGCTCTGTCACTTACAAGTTGTGCAGTGTTAGGAATGAAAACCTTAGCCTATGGGGCACCTGGGTGGCTCAGTGGGTTAAGCCGCTGCCTTCGGCCCAGGTCATGATCTCAGGGTCCTGGGATCGAGTCCCTCATCGAGCTCTCTGCTCTGCAGGGAGCCTGCTTCCTCCTCTCCTTCTCTCTGCCTGCATGTCTGCCTGCTTATGATCTCTGTCTGTCAAATAAATTAAAAAAAAAAAAAAAAAGAAAAAAGAAAACCTTAGCCTACTGTTAGCTTGGAAAACAAAGACTGAGGCAAAATTGTCTATGTTGTCACTTTAGTGGGAAGTGTCATACTAGAAAAACAATTGTAAAGGAAAAAGAGAATGAGGCAGCCCAGGAAGAAGAGCAAATGCAAAAGGATACATTCCCAAGGAAGCCACAGATCTGTAACCAGCATTGGCAATTGCTCAGTCTTTTGGGACAGCTTCAGAGAGGTTGCTAAATTGTTATATCTTAGAAGAATCTCCCTGTGGGAAGAAAGAGAAGGATTTATCCATCATCATTCATCTCACCATTGGTCAGACTTTGACCCATGATTCCTCCACACTTCTGGATTGTACCAACTGGTTCTCCTAACAGCCACTGTGAAAGCACAGATGCAAGATGGCAGCTGCCTCTTCCATGTGAGTCACAGCACACAGGGCACACAGTAGGTGGCAGCAAGACATGGTAGGTAGCTTTTATTTACACCTCAGGAAAGGGGGAACTTGTGCCTATATGTGAACACTCAGAGGGACTAATGGCACCTCACACCACAGTGACCAAAAAGTTTTTGGCAAGAGGCAGAGGGCTCTGACGGTGAGGTGAAAGAAAAGATGGCTTTCAATCATTCCCATAATGACCTCAGATTCTAGGAGCACCTGCAGTGGCATGTTCAGCTGGCTTAGCACACCGACTGCCATGAAGTCAAAGATGAACCTTCCTCTTAGGCTATGCTTGGTGCTGGGAAAGCTTTCTGAAGGGTCGTGAGCAATAGGAAACCATTTCTGAGTGAATCTCAGGTGAAGAGGCAGCATAACCTGGATCCAACACATTATCCATCTTTTCTAAACCTTGGTTTCTTTATGAGTAATGAGCAGTAGCTACTATTATTTCCTCTTCTTTCCCTTTACATGTTTCCCTCCAGTCCCTCTAGCCATGTGCCCTGCTCAACTCCAAGTCTAAGTGCCTGTGGTCTCTTATCTTTGGAATCCTTTTCAAGGTCTTCTAAATTCATTCACTATGAGTTTTCAAGGATCCTAAGAACCGATTTTCTTGTATGATGCCTTCTCTGACCAAAGAGGAGTGACTCTTATATACTCCTCAACTTCCAAGCAAAATACATGAATCCAAGCAAAATACATGTTATTTAGGCTTTCCTAATGCTTTATTTTGTTTGTGGCTTTGGCAATAACTGTATTTGCAGCACTTCTCTAAAAATATCGTGGATATTGATATTACCCATATTATTCCACGGAAGGCAGAGACTGTTTAAAGTATCTTTTATGAGCAGCAGCAGAGTTTTCATCCTAGGAACAAACTTACTGTAGCTTTTGGCTGTTGACAATGAGGAAGTAGGAATGTGCCTTACTGCTACCGTTTTTTTTTAATTCATTTTACTAATATTCATGAACGTCCCCTTATTTCCTCTGACTTCTCACTGGAGGAGGGTAATTTTTCTGCTTAATTCCATGGCATGAGATTCTCTAATAAGGTAATAAGCTGCCCTGCAATAGATAACAGATGATATGCCCCAACATCACCCCCAGCTCCACAGGGATTGGAGTTCAACAGGTCAGGGGTGCAGTTTGAGTTCCAGGGACCAGAGATGGGCAGGGGAAGGAAGAAGTTACCATCTGTGTGTCTAAGAGTGGAACGAGTCAATGGATGATTCTGATTCACTGTCCTTAGGGACCATGGAGGATTAACACCAGCACACACAAGTGCTGCCATTAAATACAAGGAGCTGCTTTCAGGTTGGCTGATGGGAGGCAAAGTCAAGAGTTAGTTGCTGGGTGGAACCAGAATGATGCAATATCAGGAGGAAGAGAGGAAAGTTTTGGACAACTGCAAGATAGAAGCTGGAGCACAGCAGCCTGCCTCTCATGGCATTGGCTGGACTGGAAGTCAGCATGTAAGAATGCTGAAATAGATGAAAAGGACAGCAGCATCAGGGTAGGGCTGATGCCTGGGAGTACCCATGTGGAAGGGACATCTTAACAAGAGGCACACCTGCCATCATCTCTCTAGCGGCACTCAGGCACTGAGCTGTACATTCATGGGAAATAAATATATGTGTAAATAACTCCATTTTGGTCAAGAAAATGATGTAGCAGCAGGTAAAATCTGCCTCCTTGCATTTGATTTCCCCTGGCTGGATGATGTACGCATTTCATAGTTGGTAAATGCAAAGTGGCGTTGACCACCCCTCTCACGTGTACACTTTGGCTTGTTCTTGTCATAGGCAAAGAGCCAAAGAACCCTCCTTTATTCACCCTGTTTCGGAGCATTTCATGTTCCCTTGGGCGAAACCTCCTTTTCTTGTTTTTGGTATGGCGACTTTTCAGCTCGCAGCCTGGGGAGGGAAGTAATATTTGGTTAATGTCAAATTTACTCTGAACTTCACTGGCCTCAAAGTTCATGTCTTGGAAACTGCAGCTCTTCCCATGGTTTGGATATTTTACATCTACACATTGCATTCAGAAAGCCAGGGTTTAGACTAATGGAAAAAAATAGCTAAATTGATGACTAATTTTACATCAGAAGTTTTTCAACCGGAGAAATAGTGTGGTACGAGTAAGCACAGCCACCCCACCCCTGGCCCCCTGCCCTCTGCCTGGAGTGAGGAGATTTTCAAGTGTCTCTTTGAGAGAGGGTGGAGGAACGACAGAGTAGGGGCCCAGCTGCACAGACCCACATAGCAGATGGTCCAACTGAAACACAGGCGGCCTGAAGTTACTCTCCACTGGGCACTACTGACTAGGGCTCTTGAGTCACGTGGCTACTTGTTATGCTGAAGAGGATAATTTAGGAAGAAAGGGGGGTGGTTTTCTAGATTAATATACCCATATGAAGGTCGTGACCCATCTTTCTTATTGCCCACTTTTACTTATACACCATAAGGAATAATTTCCACTTCACCTTCCCCACTCCACTCCTTTGCCAGAACATATAGGAATGTCCATGTTCAAAATGAAAGGCTCTTGTTTTCTTGGCTCAATGTCAAGATTTTTCCAGATTGTCAACTCCTTAAGAGGGGAGAAGCATAAAATCCAGCTGTAGAAACCCAGAAGTGACCTAACATAATCCAGGTGTTTCTAGTTTTCTGAGGAAAGAAGGCGAGCGTATATACAATGCCTGATCGACCATACCTGGATGATACTGCTCGGTAACAGCTAGGTTGTTCTGATGGAGGGTTGTGAGGGAGTCCACAGGCTGGGACAGTGATACCTGATTTATCAAGACTGGTTTTGTAGTGGTGTTCTGAAAGTTTGTGACCTTGGACAGATCTTCCTCCCGTCTGATTTCATGTTCATAAAAATGAGTCTGAAAGCTGTAAAGTCGTAAAGACAACATGGTGGCATAGAAAATTCAGGGAGTGGGAAAAACGGGTTTTACCTTTCGTTCTGCCACTCATCTGTGGGCTAAGTCTTCAATCTCTCTGATCATCATTTTTAAACCCATAAACAAATAAAAACAATATTTTCCCTTACCGCTATACTGTAAAATGAAAGCATTGTGCTGGGACAGATTTATATGAATAACTTTGACAAAGCTTTAAAGAAATGTGTATTTAGTAGTCTGCAGGCTTATCTGTTCAGTCTCTAGCAACATTCTGACCCACCATTCACTGACCAGATGTAGTCTACTATATTTTTGGATTATAGTTTTTCATGGTTAAAATTGAGTTAGTTTGGCAAAATGAACCAGTTCTCCAGAACAAGTAATAAGCCACCTGCCAAAATCTTCCTTAATCACTCTCAAAGCACTCTGAAGTTGTGTTAACCTGGAATGACTCCCTCTTAGCTACAGGAGCATATCTTCCTCCCAAGGATAGGGACCTAGGCTTAGTCAGCTTGTACCTACCCACCTTACCTTCTGGAGGGCCATACATGTAGATACACAATGAATACTTTTGGAACTGAATTACTACACTTCTTTGCTAGAGTTTGCATGGGAGGGAGAAATGCTGGATGTTGAGAAGCATCTGGTATCGGTGGAGAATAGTAGAGGGGAAATAATTCAGACTAAGAGTCAGAGAACTGGGTTGTAGTCCAAGCTTTGCCACTGCATTGTTGCATGTGGCTTTGGATGAGTCACCAAACTCTCAAACTTTGTTCCCTTCTCTTTATAGGGAAGAGATGAGAGACTAGGATGAGTTGGCTTTTAAGGCTCTTTATAACATTAAGAGTTCACATTTCCTATTTTAAATTACCTTCATCTTTAAGCAAATCAAGAGAGGTTTTAAAATGAAAATTATCCAATAGGGTGATTCTACAGCAATAGGAATGTATTCTATTTTGAGGGATAAGGATTATTCTAGGGGATTCAGGATAAGGAGTTTATCAAGTCTATCTACGCATGGTTTAAAATTTAAAAAAACTATTTTTAGAGGAGTAACCTGAGATTATCTACACTTGGACTGTTGTACAGATTGCAAAATACATTATGCATATTATTACACATTATGCATATTAAAGATAAACATGGATTAGTATTTTAATAAAGTCTAAAAATGTTGGTGGTTTTGTTATTTTAAAAATCTTATGATACTTTTTTTTCCTCCACATTTTCATATTAGAATAACTTGGACTTTCCCCTGAAACTTGAACTATCCTTTACAATAGCATTCCATGAAATGTAAATAATAAAGATTAGTGGAAAAGGACCCTTTTGCATGTGTTGGGTTAATTTCAGTTCTAAACGCTCTAGAACCTTCTCTTGTGGAGTCAAATCAAAGTTAGTAGGTACTTAATTGTAGTCTTTGGTTAATATGCCCTACATCATATTATTTTATTGCTGGGTCCTTTGTACTTTATTGAGATCACTGTAATATGATCTTGTTGGATCATATGTATATGAATATTTCACTTGTCTTTATATCAGTTGTACCGAATCTACAATATAAATTTGGCAATCTAGTCAACTTTGTAATTCTTTTATCAAGATTGACTTTCTTTCAATCTTCTTGAGGACCAAGAAACTCAATAAATTTCAGACTCTTTTTCTTCTTCTTTTAAATGCAGTGGAATCTTTACTAGATGAAGTCAACCCTTAAATGAGTGAACTATTTCCATTGTTCAGTTGTCCAAGTAAATTTAAAGCAGAGGGTGTTTTTGACAGTTTTGTTAATGCAGCTTCCCGTCCCCACCCCTATCCC
Source organism: Mustela nigripes (assembly GCF_022355385.1). Taxonomy (NCBI): domain Eukaryota; kingdom Metazoa; phylum Chordata; class Mammalia; order Carnivora; family Mustelidae; genus Mustela; species Mustela nigripes. The sequence continues at coordinate 100,260,444 of NC_081569.1, forward strand.
CACCCCCCAGTAATTCAAGTATTATTGACGTCTAGTGTTGAACTTTAAATATGTTCTTGAGACTTGAAAAGGAAGCTTGATGAGGCATGTCCTGCAACATAACCTCTCAATTATTCACACATTTATATGACTGTACTCACCACGGCCTCTGATTGTAAATATTATGAACATTTTTATAACCAGACATTGATATGAGCTAATAGGCAGTGAATTACAACTCAAATGGTGAAACTACAAATAGTAATCAGAGTATGGTCAGGGTCATCGATCATAATTAACATAATCATTGTTCATTTCTAAAATCTCTGATGCTGTATCAAGTCACATTTGCATCTTAACTGAGTCATTTCCAATACTTAAACTCAAAAAGTCAGACGTGTTTGACAATGACTCTAGAACCCAAACCAACTCACTGGCTTAGCTGAGGACAAGGAAGATTGCCATTTTTTTTCTTGTTCTTTTAGATGCAAATAACTTAGCAGGTCTCTGTCTATCATTTGTCATGATCTAACAGCTGTATTTAATAAAGTGTCCAAATTTGGATTCTGCTAATATAATAATATCTAATAGGATGAGAGGAAGAACCTACAAAAATGTTATTAGTGACTCTTACCTCAATGTCCTTTTCTCCTTTCCTGCTTACTGTCAGTTAATTAATTTAATCATTCAACAAATACAAACTGAGCCATTATCTTAGCCCCAATATGGACTAGGCACTAGGGGAACAATCCAGGCAGGCTCTCTCACCGTCTTTATAGTGGTTATATTCCATTGCCATAAAGGAAGATTTAGAGTATTTTTAAATTGGTTTATCCTGGACATACCTCTAAGTTATTTAAAAAAAAAAAAAAAAAAAAGGACTCTGTTGAGATATATTGTTAGAATAAGTCTGAGTGACCATTTCCTTTCTTTCCATAGTGGATTGAGAGGGCAGTTGTAATTAGAAGATTGCTGGCCATTTTTGTTTCTTTCCTTGAAACAGCTGGGGAGATGACTCAGATGATAATAAGGAACTATCAATTCCTTAAAACATTTTGAAAGAAAGAGTGCCATACTACCTTGTGGTAGTTTTCTCCTTTCTTAAAAGCTCTTGGGATGAGCAGCAACAGTAGTATCTATTTTCAGATGAAATGAACAAGAAGGATATGTGCTTAAGTTCTACTCTGTGCATGAAAAATCATATACAGTTTATTACATCCAGTTAAGGTAAGTGTAATTATGGGTAACAAATGATCAACAAGGATACAACAAGGTTTAGATATTCTTTGCTAAGTCCCTCCTCTCTAAGGATTGTTGAAAACCCAGACCAAGGATAACGCATAAAAGACCTTACTACAGAGACAGAAAATCATTACTAATAGCAGCAGCAGCTTCTTAACCCTGTGCTTCTCTTCCTGGGTCCCCTAGTGGCTGTTGTTCCTCCTCAGATGTCACCCTCACTCTTCAACAGACTAGTCTAGCATGATCATTTCCATGTAAAGGGCCCTGACAGCCTGTGCTCCAAGTTTTTTCCACATACAGTGGTTTGTTCTTGTAATTTCGTTTTAATACATTTTATTTCCAAGGCTATCTTGCTTGACCCACTGTAGTCTGAAGAAATGCTTGCCTCTAATTACTTAGCAGCAGGGAATACCTTCCTTATTTCTGTGCACTCATATAAGCTGAGATTATTTATTTATTTATTTTTACCAAAAAATACAGAGGAGAAGTCTTATCTTCAAATTGTTTGCAGGTTGAAATGAAGAGTTCCTCATTAATCTGAGACACAGCGGCCGGCACATGATCCACGTCTTCTCTTGGGTGTCCTCTCTGACAGCAAGTGCTCACTGCTATAATATTCTGCCATAATCATGTCCTCAGTGTGGTGAGCTAGGCTTGGGTGTCTCCCATACTATTCTAACCTGCTGAATCAGTGACTCCATGGGTTGATTAAACAAGATCAGATTCAATTGGTGAAGCACATGGGATCAAAGGATGGTCTGTCCAGAGCATTATTGATGACTTCCAGCGGGATGTCTGGGTGAAAAAGAGAAGACATCCTCTCTCTACTTTCTTGTTGGAATTTAGAATTGAGGAAATTCAGAGCCTGAGCAGGTTAGCTTCAGGAAACTGAGTTGAGAGCCCACCAGATAGACCCGCGTAGCATTTATATGGTTGAGGACCAAGAGAATGGGGACGATAAAGCAGAGATGCACTGAGAAGGTCGGGGTGAGGGTCCCTGAAGTCCCCGAAAGAAAGGGAGAAAGATAGACTGATACACAAGTTCATACACAGGCACACAACAAAAGCTACCTCAATTCCTGATTGCTTTTTGTTTCCAAATTTAGTGCCCCCACACTTCTCATTTTGGGGCACCTTGTCTGAGCCATCTTTGCCTCTTATGACCAAACGAGTCATGACAACACCAGCAAAATTTGTTGAACTTTTGTTGAATATTGTAACACTGTAATTAATGGTAATGTAGCAACCGAGATGAATTAACCAAAAGGTATAGAATGTAATTGTTGCTCTCCTGCTACCACTGTCAACTGTGAATTTTTTTCTAAATGCCTTAACATTAGTAGTTGGAAAACTCCTGGAAATTGTTTGTCTCTTGTCAGTATTCATTAAAAAAATCATATACCATGAATATTAGAACTCAGAGGTCCATATTATGTACTTTTTTATTATTTCAGTTTAAGGAACACTTCATGAAACTATATGTTATATATGACATTAAAAGAAGCTATGACAAAGTTTTGTGCTAAATATATGATCTGAAAACAATAACACATTCATGTTTCATTCTCATGGTGTGATAGTTGCCATTCAATTACTCTTAGTGGAGAGTGCCATGTTCTGGGGACAGCTGGATGTCGAACTCCATCTTCTTTAGGGTAAAGAAAAAGAAGAGTATTTGGGAGCATTTACATATACAGATATCTTAAATATCCTACTATTTATTTGTGTGAATATAGTTTGGCAATGGGGTATAATAAAACTTTGATTTTAGCAAGTGGAGGATATCACTCACTGACCTAGGTCTTTCCAAACAAGTTGCTGTATAAAATTTACAGCATCTGTGCTCACTCACATATTTCTCTTATGGAGTATGTTTATCTTCTTTTATTGGCTTTCCATGCTTTTGTCATTGTTCTTTCCTTCCGTCAGCCCAGTTGTCATGGAAAGAGCGGATGACTTAGAGTGGAGTGGAACATGATGCCATCTATAAATGTAAGCGGGTAAATAACTTCTATAGACATAACTCTTTGGTGCAGTGAATAACAGGCATTCATGTGTGTTCTTAATATCCATCTGTTTGATCATCTTTAGTCTATGTTTTTTATCCAGCCTCTCTAACCACACACACACACACACACACACACACACACACACACACACGGGGGAGGGGAACCCAAGCTAACATTAATTGAGTTAGAAAGTATGTTTTTGCTCAGACAATGAAAAGAAAAAATTTCCTCGGGTAGGATAATTCTAGTGGTCATTTTTTTTTTCCTTTAGCATTTTTAACTATAGTAGGCACACTGAATTCAGTGCTGGAGGCAGCCAGCCATCATCTTATGAAGAGATATTATTTGTCTCATTAGCTCTGTGGGAGTGCCATGAAAGGGTCCATGACCTAGAGCCCATCTTGCTTTAATAATGGCTTAACACTCATAAAAGATTTTTAATGGCTACATGAGACATATTTAAATATTAAACGCCATTCCTCATTGTTGATTCACAAACTCCAATGAATAGGACTCCTTTGTCGCTTCCAAGATTGAAGAAATGTGCCTGGCTTCTCACGCCAAGGAGTGAACAAAACAAACCCAGGAATGGAAACACCTCACCTCTGCCCTGCTAACCCACTTGCCAACCTGAGAACCTTGCATCTCCAGGGCTCACTGCACTGCCTGCCTTGATTTCTTGCTCAGAAACACAATTTTTCTGTTTGATACCCATTTACCCATTTCTAATCCTGCCATAGTGATATATACACAATGAGACTTTTTTCCCAAACACAACTGTTTGGCTCTTATCATAATGCAATTCATTTGCCTTGTGCCACCCACCTCCCTCGCCCCCCAGACCCCCCACTGCTATAGTGTTGATCTGGTGAGATGATCATACTTACCTGGTAAGGCACTTTGGGCCGATACCTGAATTTGAACAGAATGACATTTATTGGTTCATCTGTGTATTTAGATTTCAGTAAGGACTCATGAGCCTGGTGACAAGGGGGCTATTCTTCCAAAGCCTCAGAATGGAGTGTGACATTACATGAGAACCAGAGCTGTTTGTTTAAACAGAGCAAGTCCTCCAAGATTAACACCTGACATCTCATTCCTAAGTGTGTGATGATCCTGGGTGGATGACAAGACCCTAAAACATTGTATTTGCCTTTCTTTCTTGCCTTCTGGTGTGCATGTCAGACGTACACTTTAAGAGATGTTTTTATTTACAGAAGAGAAAATGGAGTTATAGACCTCCTTTTGTGAGTAGAGCTGCCAGGGGAAAACAAGGTGGAAAGGTATTCTCAAGTACAGAGAGAGACTATATGGGTCTAGAAGCACTTGGGGTTTGGCAAGCTTTGTAGTATTCTTTAAATATCTGGGGGCATGGCAGAACCAAACAGGTATATTTTGCTCAAAGCACCATTTCCCTTTCATTTTCCCCAAACCATGTATGTTCTAGGGAAATTTAATCTGTGTATTTTGGAATCATTTCACCGGCATTCATCAAAACATTGCAAAGTAAATACTAGATCGGGACTGAGACATCTCTTAAGCTCTCTGATAAGCAGTTTTTTCCTTGGACCATAAAAGTAAAATTTTGCCAGCTTTGAATGAACCCTGAACCCAGAGCAGTTGGAGCTTACTTCTCAAATTATCTCCCAGCCAGTGGGTGGGGAGTTTTATATGTGTCTGGAATAAAGCAATGATGGGGACAATGCTATTCCAGGGGCAAGGTCCTCAAAAACGGAACTTGTCCATTTATGGGCTTTTTCACTGGGACCTCTCGGCACCCCTTTGGGTGTGGCAGCATTAGGTCTCTCCTGGTACAGCCATTGCCCTAAGTTTGTCCCAGCAACTCCTGTGTCTGGTGCTTCTGAACCTCCCAATCCCATCTTTATTTAAAATTATATTTTGTTCATCATGGAGTTTTACACATTAATTTTTGTTTTTAAGACATTGCATTGAAATATTATTTACTTTGATGACTAAGGTTTTTGGCACCTTCTTATATTTTGTGCCTAAGACATGTACCTCAGTTGCCTCACCCTTGTCCCCCTCTCGCCTTGCTCCTGGGGCTTCCTTGTCCTCTTCACTCTGTGGCTCCCATCAAACGTGTGCATGGCATCGGGACAATAAGTCTTACCTGGAGGGTTTGATGGTGATGTGGAGAACTTGGGGAGGGGTTCAGTTACTCTTGAAGGGGGCCTCTGGGCTTCTAATCCAGTGGAGGTCCCCCAGGTCACTACGTGGGGTGGGGCACATCGGCTGAGAAGTTCCACTCTAGCCCACTCTTGACTTTTGGTTTAGCTGGGCTTTCTCTTCCTGGGGACCCAGCGGCCTGTGTCCAGTGCCAATCATGTGCCCCCTTCTCCTGTCGGTTTGAGTTACTGCTCAGGCCATGGGGCTTGTCATTTTCCTCTTGTCAGGACCTTATCTGCAGAGTGCAGAGTAAGGATGGAATAAGGACACTTGCTCCTAGGATGCCATCTTTTCCCCTCAAGATGATGATTTCATTTTAATCTTGTCCCAGTTAGAAACAAGAAATATTTCATTCACTCTGTTGTCATCCCAGTGATACCTAAGGACTGATCTTGAGCCAAAGAAAAGAGAAGAAATTTGAGTTCAAACAGAATGTTGTTGTCAAGGCCGGCTTTTAATTCAAGGTCTTTATTGTCACGGTTGATGGGCTTAATGGTAATTGTTATCGCCAGCAATGAGTGAGCTGTGCCAGACCCTGTGTTCAGCATCTTCTTAAGCACACGTGTCATTTAAACCCTACAACAGTCTGGGGTTGGGACTATTATTCTAGCCTACAGATTAGAAAACTGAGGGTTAGAGACGTTAAATAAAACCTCCCAAGAGTACCCAAATAGGTAACAGTAGGATCCAGAACTTCCTAACTCAAAACTCCAGTTCTTACGTTCATTCCACACAGCTCCTCTCCACGTAGGAGAAAAGCCAGTTTCCCCTCTTTTATGGGCAGGCTAATAGCAACGTCTTTCATACTAAGACACAAATAAGTAAAATGCTACAATTCTTTTATTACAGTTTCTGTTTCGATTTTTCTTTTTCAGACCATAAAGAAAAAATTTTTCAGCATCTAAATGCTGAAATCCTTTTCCTTTGCCATGTTGCAAGCCTTATGACACTTTTCTTCTGGAGTTCCAGAGCCCAGGTTCATGCAAGCGGGTGTTCCTGACCCGGTTTCTGCAAGTCTAGATGGAATCAGACATAAAGCAATTTACTGTAAATGTTTTGTGAATAAGCTGAGGGATAGGAAACTTTAAAAAATTCACATTCATCTGGCAGCAAGAACACCTGTGTGCTTATCTTAAAATCCTGGGTCTAGACCTATTATGTATTCTTTACTGGCTTCTGCTCTGAGCACTCTACAGACTCTGTGAGGAATCCCCAGGGGATCTGCTCTGGTCATTCTCTTCTCAAAGGTTTTGCACCTGGCCTCCAAAATGCCATTAAGTGCATTCCCTTGACGATTTCTCCAACCACACCCCCAGTCTATAGACTTGCCCTATTTCTTGGGCATCTGATTTCAAAAATGTGGTGCTTTGGGTCCACCCTCACATGGGACACTGTCCCCTCACCCCTACCCCCAAACTTGTGAAGTTCAAATGAGGAGGCATTACAGAAGGAGTTCTTTAGCTTAACAAGGCAATTTAATGGGTCTGGGATTGAGAGCACAGCAGCCAGTGTCCAGGAGTGATTATGTAAGAAAGCCTCCAAGAGAGGACAGAACATGGTTTTCTACAAATAAATAAGGCAAAAAGGCTACACTCACTAGTGCCACAGCTGGGAAGCAACTATGAGCAATGAATTTCTCATGCTAACAAATCCAAGCTCTTTGGAAAACAGATGTTGAGCTCTGGGACTGGCACTGGACCTCCCCTGGCAGGAACTGCGAGGTTTAGAGATGCAAGGGTATCTAGAGAACATTTGTTCATAAACACAGCTGAGGGCCAGCAACCTGCTTTTATGCCCTGTCTGGGCTACACTGGTGGACCCCTTCCATGCAGCATTTCCACAAGAAGGCAGACATGCAAGGCTTCTGCAGCCCACACTCTAGAGAAATAATTAAACAGTTTTTCTTAACCTCTTGAACTTTTCATTTATTATTGCCATCCATTATGTCTACCTTCTCAAATCGCAGAATCCCGAAACTGAGCTCTGGGGTCAAGGGTTTATTGTTTAATGGAGATAGAACATTTTGTAAATTGCACAAAGTCACAATGTTTATAATAGAAGCTTCTGGTGTACTGAATCTTTTCCATTTAACAAACAGTGAGCTTTGACATGTGTTCTTCCTACATAGCAAGAAATTTGGGGTAAGTGCAGTATTGGCATGAACATGTTACCAAATCTTTCCTGTAAACCAAGTGACATCCACAGTCAAATAAAAACATTCTTTCCACCAAATACCAGGAAATGCTAAAAGTATCACTATTCTTCTAAGGTCATGCTAAACTGAAGTTTTGGCTTTTAGAACGCAAAGTAAGGATGAAGAAGGCCAACATTTTTGTCCAACACACATTTGCTGCTACAAGTCCTCAGGGACAACCTTCTGGTTCAAATATGAACATGTGTATGGAGAATTTTTCCTAGGATTTAACCTTCAAATGAAAAGTGTAAATATTTTAAGAAAATGTATGAATGTTAAAAAATATTCCTGTTGTCTTTGTTTTTACTAGAATTTGTACTTTCAAGTCAGAAACGGATTTTCTTAAAACAAAGCAAACATCCTTAAAAATGTACCCAGCCAAAATAACCAATGTATAAATTCCTAGGATTAACAAAATATGAATATTCCTCAGTAAAGAAACTCAACCAAGAATTGGAAGTTCTTGGGAAGTGGAAGGAAAGAATGTCTTCAACCTAAAATTTTAACCCTTTGTGTTGGAGGTCTAATAAATATTTCTGAGGGAAACAAATGTGCATGTAACACATTTTTTATGTATTCTTTTGGGGAATTTTTGAAGTTAATGTAACATAAAACATTTTGGACCATGAGTATAGCTGATAAAAACCTATGTAAAAAGTGACTTTCCAAGAGCTATTAGCACAACAATGTTCTTAATGCTTAATAATTGGTTCTAGGTACAGGATGTATTTCAGGCTCATTTTTATGAGGTCAAAACACATACAATCCTTAAAATTTATATTTATAATGATACAGCCTGATTTCCCTGAAAATCTTCCCCCTCCCAAGATGCTCAGAGGAGTACAATGCTCGCTTAATTTTTTCTCACTAAGTTTCTAAAATAATTTTGTAGTATTTAAGGTTAGTTTCAGTAGATTCATTTGCTTATACCACAGGGCTCACTGGGCCTTTGCAAGGACTCTATTCTGCCATTCCTGCTTGGCCAGCAGGTGTCACTGTGGGTTTGGGTGGTAACCCAACTGACCAGAGAAAAGAATGAGTGATGGGGGAGAGGGTGGGGGGATAATAAGAGGAGAGAAAGGGAAATATAAAAGCATGTTCTTAGAGGAAAAGTTATTAAAAACCTTTTATGTTTCCATATACTTTTTCTTCAGGAGCTCAGAATTCTTTGTACCACCTTCCCAGCTCCTATAGATCCAGAAGTGAATATACTTGCATGACATCTAATGATGCTGAGTTAGTCACTGAAGATAAGTTCACTGGCTAAAATAGCCATAAAGATGAGCAAAATTGAGAAGAAGATTCTTGTAGTCCTCCCCTAATCTCTCCTGTTTTACCTTCGTGCTTCATGGCTATACATCTTTTTGAACCATAGGCACTTTTGCTTTGCCTCAGAAATGTTACAAAGTCTTCCAGATTTTTGGTAGGTCATAGAGTCATGGCTCAGAATAAGATCTAGGCTATCACTAACCCCAGTGGTGAAATAAATTCGCTGTTTCATTAGTGGAAGGGGCATCTTGTCTGGAAAGTTGGTTCTTATAGCCCCCCCAAATCTGGACTGCTCATTTCAAAAAAGCTAGCCTATCCAAGTCCTATATCTTTCTGAATACATGAAGCTTCTTCACAAATACAATTTCAATTGGTAAAATTAACACATATTTCTTGAACAACTGTCAACCTTTTCAAGAATGAATGACCATAAAACCTCCCTGCACAGAGAAGAATTCACAGCTGGCCTAATTTGAATAACAGGCTGTAAATTGATTTCTTTTTTGGCTTGATATTTGGAAAGGACATCCATTGTGCTGGTGCAGAAAGCAAGCAATTTGTTAAGAAAAGATACATGGTTTGACTTTTCCAAATAAGACTTAACACATGTGTGAAACATCCTAATTTTAGTCGAGGTCTGAGGAAAACAAAGCAAAAAAGGGTTTTGAAAGAAAATAGAACTCTTTCTTCATTTGGAAGAGCTTCTGGGTCATGGTAACTTGAGCATCTACGCTGACCCACCCATCTCAGATGATGAAGCATTATTTCGTGATGGTACCTCACTGGGTGAGGTTCTCCAACCCCAGAAGGTTAAAAACAAAGGCAATGTCCACTCTGTTATGAAACTCTTGCAGTTTCAATCTGATTTTGATTTCCTCACCTTTTATGTATAAGTAAAGTTCTTAATGATAGAATACATTCTTCTAGTGCTGGATCTAATTAATAATTAAAATAATAAAGCTCAGAAAAGAATAGATTAAGTGTGTAGTTTCAGAAATATTTTCAAAACGTAACTACAAAGTATGAATACTTTGTTTCCACCTAATTCAGTCCTCTATTCACAAAGATAAATCATTCTCAGGTAAGCTGATTTGGGTCTACGAAAGAAAATACAAAAGAAGGCTTATAACTAACTCCGAGTAAAATTTCCTCAGAAAATCTATGCATTTATATATATGCCTCTTTCTCAACTCTGAGAAGGCTGTTTCATTTGTACATAAGAATGTGTCATTAATGTAACACCATTTTCTCTGGTGCTCAGAGATTAAGACTCACTTTGGCTAAGGATTTCTGGCAGAACACATAGGAATCATAGCAACAGGCGCTATAAGCACAAGCAGCTGATGGGTGTGGGGTGAGGGAGGAGAAAGAAAGAAAGAAGAGGGATGTTAAGGTATAAAAATATTTATCCAGGGTAACGGAGCATCAACAGAATTTTCTTTTCAATTAGATATATACATCTGTGAAGAGTGAGGTCCTTGGACATTGGTTTATCCTTTGGGAAAATGCCCACAATTTCCATGACAACTTTTTAGACCATTAGAAATAATGGTGATCACTATTTCCTCTGAGCCACTGTGCCCTTTGTGTATTGTGACTGCTATTGAACCCTTAATCACATATGGCTGGGTATTTTGTGTACATGTAAGCATGTATGTACACATAATTGTGTGTTTTCCCAACTGGAGTCTGGTTTCTCTAAGGCAGGAGTTGCATGTTATATATCTCATGTCCCTTAAATCTTGTGCCTTGATACAAAGCACTTGGTAGGACTTAAAATGAATCTTTGTCGAACGAATGAAAATTATAAAGGATACTTTTGTTTGGCAAGCATTGGTATTGCTAGATTACTTTTATGCAGTCCATATAAATAATTCACTTCTTGTGGTTCCATATCCTGATGTGAAAATTATGCATTTACTGTGTTTTCATAGATATTAATGGGAGCTATTAAAATGAGAAGTTGTTTCTAGGTTGGTGGTCTTAAGCTTGGTATTGAATGAAAAAGATGAGGCAAATTTTAACTGTGGAAAGAATTGCTTTGCTTTGTTAAATTTGATAGTGTGCACAATTTTTCCTGTTTATTTCAGAAAGAACAACAATAAGACATTATTTTCTTTAATTTCAGCATGTAAAGTAAAAGAGAAATAGGATGGAGTGTAAAGGTTTAGAAGTAACCAATCTGACATTGTGGTATTTCTTTTCCTTGATATCAAGTGTTTTGTTTAAAAGAAACTATAAATACAATAACCTAATTAAAACTTTAAAGAAAAATTGTTGTATATGAGCTTTGATACATCAGGTTTAGGTATTATGAACCAGATGGTATTGTTTCAGTTGGGAAAATATTTTTAGAAGTTATTTAAATAATTATAAAATGAAACAAATCAAATTATTACTTATACTTTTTTGGGGAGGAGGACAGTGTGAGGAAAATGTGCAGAAAAGACTAACGTTTGTGTCTAATGATTTCATTATCGTATTTCTACTTTCTTTGTCATCCAGAGTAAACTCTGAGGATATGTCATGAATTCCTGAGCCACAATAAATCTGTGAATGTCAGACTCCGTGTGTGGGTAAAATGGATAATTTTCTGACCTTTAGTAAGCTTTCACTAGAGCAAAGGAAGTCCCTCCACATAATGTTTCGCCACTACAAAATACTGGCAGGAAGCCAAAGTATGCCCTTTGGCAAATCTCCAGTCTGGATGGCTTTCCTGGAGCTAGAAGACATTCATGAATCTGCCCAGCCCTGCAATTTTTTTTTTTTTTTTTTTTTTTTAAGCCTTTAGAAAGACCTTTCCAATGTGCAACCTGCTGAGGGAGATGTGAGAACACATTAATCATGGATTTCTTCAAAAGAAACCTGGGGCTGTCTTGCTCTAATTCAGCAGGTCCACCTTCCTGCCCAGTGTGAGCCACAAGACTATAAAAAAAAAAAAAAAATGCCAGCAGATAACCTAGAATGGATCTAGCTGAAAACTAAAGTTATGGTAACAATGAATTAGAACTTTCTGACCCTTAGAGATGAGGTTCAGCCATGGTTGGCTTTACTTGTGAAGGACAAGCTGATAGTAATTAAAATATATCAGTAAATATATTGTTTATTCTTGTTTTCCTAAGTTTTATTCCAAGTCTCAAATTATTCCCATCACCTTTGTAATTAAACCCATTTTCAGTTGTAGTCATCACAAGATAGAGTACTAGAGCGTTTTTCTCTTAAGACTCAGGTGTCTGGTAGTTAAAAGACTTTCTTGGATGTTTCCAGAGCCTGATGATAAACCTATATTCCAGTGTTATCTCTTGCCACTACACAAATTCACACCATCATGTGCCTAATTCACTTTCTCTTCCTCTGTCCATGACATTCTTTCAGCTTGCAACATCTCACTAACTTCATCTACTTCATCCACCCAATTTATCCTGCATGCTTGGATTAAGTGCACTCCCTCCCCAAAACATTCTACCCTGTCCCTTATCTAGTAGAGACTCAAGTGTCTCAATTCTTGGGGCATATTGGGTGATTCTGCTGGTAGTAACACATCCTGAATAGCATCAGAATTATTTGCTTGTATGACTTACAAGTAGAATGACTTTCTTGACACTAAGGATCATTTCTCATTTGTATGCCTATAATATTTAGTACAAACTGCTTACCCAACATTTGTTAAGAGATTAAAATTATCTTAAATATTGACAACAAAATGATCAAATTCCTCCTTTAAACATAAACGGTCCTGCAGAAATTATGAATTATAGATTTGTTTCATTCCCTTGAATCACAAATTACTCATTTTTTAAAAAAAATTTATTATTATTATTTTTAAAGATATTATTTATTTATTTGACAGAGAGAGAGAGAGATTACAAGCAGGCAGAGAGGGGGTAGGGGAAGCAGGCTCTCCGCTGAGCAGAGAGCCTGACGTGGGGCTCTGGGGCTCAATCCCAGGACCCCCTGATCATGATCTGGGCTGAAGGCAGAGGCTTAACCCACTGAGCCACCCAGGTGCCCCAAATTACTCATTTTTTAATTCATGTTTTCAATAAGCCTCTGATTGGCTTTTAAGGACAACACATAGTTAGGGGCCAAAAGGGCTTGGTAATAAGTAGGGAAAGACTGTAGTTAAAACTAAGATGATAAAACATACTTTAAACACCGTTGAATATTGCTAATAACATATGGGCACCAAGATAGCAGGTCTCTTGGGTACCACGCTCTGAATATTATGGCCTTCCTCTTTCACCCCAATTCAGAACAAGTCTTAAGTGTCATCCCATCTTTAGAACTCTCTGTAGGCTTCTTGAAGCTTCCATTGGAACTACATTGTAGTTCAACCTCTCCCTCTACTTAGTTCTACTTCCTTTCCTTCTCTTCCCTTCCTTTCTATAGATGCTGTTCTCAAGAGCCCAATACTCTCCTATAGCCTTTCTCTATCTGAGAGTCCACTTCCTTGGGCCACCCATCTTGTCTCTCTGCCCCACTTCATGACTACTCTGATTTTACTGTCACTCCCAATATAAATAGTTTTCCTACCAGATTTGGTCCTGCTAAATCCCCACCAGCCAGGCAAGATATAGCCTTTCCCCAGACTACAAATGATGGGGGATGGCCAGGTGTTCTAAGTTAGAAGGGAAGGAATGAGCAACTGAACAGGAATGAGGAATTCAGACTAGGAGCTGGTAGAGAGGTACCAAGTGATATCAGTGATAAGGGAGTCATATTTGAGAAGCCATGGATAGACATTTTTCCAAAGAAGGCATACAGATGGCTAACAGACACATAGTTCAACATCACTCATCATCAGGGAAATACAAATCAAAACTACAATGAGATATCACCTCACAGCTGTCAGAATGGCTAAAATTAACAACACAAGAAACAACAGATGTGTGAGGATGCAGAGAAAGAGGAACCCTCTTATACTGCTAGTAGGAATACAAACTGGTCCAGCCACTCTGGAAAACAGTATGGAGTTTCCTCAAAAAGTTAAAAATAAAACTATCCTATGATAGTTGTCTTTCTCCGCTTGACTTATTTCGCTAAGCATGAGGGGATAAAAATATATGTTTATAAAAATATAAAAAATAAATAAATAAATATAAAATTATGAAAAAAAAATAAAACTATCCTATGATCCAGCAATTACACTACTAGGTATTTACCCAAAAGGATACAAAAATCCTGATTCAGAGGGACACACACCCCCTGATGTTTACAGCAGCATTATCAACAATATCCAAATTGTAGAAAGAGTCCAAATGTCCACTGACTGATGAATGGATAAAGACATTGTGGTATCTATCTTCAATGGTATATTACTCAGCCCTAAAAAAGAATGAAAATTTTGCCATTTGCAACAATGAAGATGAAACTACAGTATATTACACTAAGTGAAATAAGTCAGTCAAAGAAAGACAAATACCATATGATTTCACTCATATGTAGAATTTAAGTAACAAAACAGATGAACATAGGGAAAAAAAGAAAGAGAGGCAAATCATAAACCATACTCTTAACTATAGAGTAGAAACTTAAGGTTGCTGGAGAGGAGGTGGGTGGGGAGATGTGCTAAATGGGTGATGGACATTAAGGAAGTCACTTGTGATGAGCACTGAGTATTATATGTAAGTGAAACGTAAGTGATGAATCACTAAATTCTACTTCTGAAACTATATGTTAGCTAACTAGAATTTAAATAAAAACTTGAAAAAATAAATAAATGAGCCATGTTGGGGTCAAGTAGGTAAATAGGTTAGAAGAAGTAGATAGTGAGCCAGGCTGTTAGTGACAACCTGTGAAGGAAAATACGGCCCCAGGTTTGTTTAGCAATGTGGTTTTAGAGGTATAAGGGACTTAAGTGACAGGAAAATGATTTCTAAGGTGGTTGTATCTCTCTGTCATGATACAACAGAGTTTATAGTAGTATGTAGAGTTAATTCATCATAGAGGAAATGATGGGCAGGAGGAGTGGAGATCTTTGTAATGAAGAGGTAAAACTAAAAACCTCTCATGGCGATTTACTTAGAAACTAACAATATGGCTCACTTCAGTGCATATAACCTCTTACAATAGACAGTACCTGTAGTATGACATTTAGGCTTTGGGGTGAACCATGTGCAATTGTCAACATTTCACTGCATTTGACCTACAAAAATGACCTACAATTTCATGTAGTTCAATCTTAGAGTTCTGCTTCTTGACTGACTTCCTTCACTGGAATAAAAATATTATTTTGTTCGATACTGTACACAGTACCCAGTATAGTTTATGGCACAAAATGGGTACTCAGTGAAAGTGTTTTTAATAAATTAATTAAGAAATGAATTATTTAGCCCCCAATTTTTTTTAGCTATAACTTACTATATTTTTTAGAACTCCTTCAATTATAAATAACAGAATCCCAATATATATTAGATAAGCAAAGAAGAGAATTTATTGGTTCACACAATTGGGAATTCCAAGGAGCCCAGGTACTAGTTTCAGGTACAGCTAGATCCAGTAACTTAAATAATGTCATAAAGATTTGGTCTCTTGCCTCATTCACCTCTGATTTTTTCACCCTTTTGTCTTAATCCTCAGGCAGGACCTTCAATTTGAAAATTTCCAGGGGCTTCAGGCTTACTGTCATTAGCTTAACAAATGCCAGCAAATAAAAAAGTGCCTGCTCCAATCAAAAGTCCTGACCTTGACTCTCAAAGAAGATATCTCTTAGATATCTTGCAATATCTAAGGAGCTAAAGTAGGGG